>NW_018397260.1:2282791-2282907 GCF_002168275.2 Theobroma umbraticum | reverse complement strand
ATGAAAAGTATTATATAGACACTTAAGTGAAATACCAAACGCACTTCTCATGGTAGGTCATGTTGTTTTGGCATCCTTGGTTAGGCATACATAAGAATGAAATCAAAACATAGTGG
>NW_018397260.1:2282351-2282584 GCF_002168275.2 Theobroma umbraticum | reverse complement strand
AGTTCCAAGTATCTCTATACTTCAACCTATGAGATCGGTTGTTTGTTTCCTAAGTAAGAAACATAAAATGTACCAATCTCTAAGTATCATTGACATCTAGTCTCAATGATATATAGACCAGAACATTTAGAGATTATGCTTTAATGCATAAGGATATCATAACTACAACCCATTACAATTCCCTTAGAAAGCATATTAATCTCATAAACTTCATCCAATTAGATTTATAACCC
>NW_018397260.1:2281210-2282326 GCF_002168275.2 Theobroma umbraticum | reverse complement strand
AGGAAAACCTCTAATCATTTAACATGAATGATATTGTTGCATGATTGGAATCAAACTTTAACCAATCTCAATTGGCTCTAGAGCTCATCCCAACAATTGTTTCATGAACAACTTCAATAGACTTGATACAATTGGATCATAGTTTTTACCTCCTTCTATCAATTTTGTAACAAAGCTTTGAAAAATCATCAATAAAAATCATTTAGTATTTCTTTTTGTCTATTGAAAGTGAGCCAGGTAATCTTATACAACAATATATATCAATTCAAATATTTTAAGGCAACTCCCAAAATTAGAAAATCAATTTCTAATGATTTTAGTTAGAATGCAAGCCCTACAAATTTCTGCATTTTTGTCACAGTTGCAATTAATACTAATTTAGACATGACAAGCATTCTATTAAAAAAATGCTTAAACAGTCATGCATGACAGAATCGAAAAATTCAATCATATAAATAGAAATAATCACTTAATTCTTATTATTATTGAAATATTTTGATCATGTCTTTATATACATAATCCATTTTGACGAATATTCATCCATTAGAGAGAACAAACTTGTCTTGGTAATCATACCTTATAGCAATTGAATCAATCCACCATGCCTCATTGGCTTCCAAGACATTAATTTTAGAAATTACTAAAAAAAATTTCTTTTGCTGCTATGGGTGCATTTTTATTCTTCTTAAAGAAATAATAGTTATTGGAAATATAATTAGATACCTGTGCATTGCACAACTCGTAAGTAAAGAAAAGTAATAACCCAATGAAATCTAAGAAAATATATACAAGTAACTATATCAAATTCTTTTCAACATAAGCCTGATAAAATCAACAGCTCATCGTCTTCTTGCTTAGTAACTTTATTAGTTTATTTTTCCGTGATGGTTTTACTTACGAATGTTAGCAGGACATTTGTTAAGATGCCATTTATTTATAATAATAATATTACATTAAATGAAGCAATTAACAATTGTTGTAATTGTTAATTTGAATAGATTGGGTTGAACCATGCTTAATATAATATGCTTGACAAGTACTCTTTGAACGATCGTTAGCAAAACTGTGATTAAATACATTGTTGTTGCTGTCATTAGAAAGATATATATATATATA
>NW_018397260.1:2281047-2281200 GCF_002168275.2 Theobroma umbraticum | reverse complement strand
AAATAAATTGTCAATTATCAATATTTAAAAAAACAATAAAATAAAAAAATTAATCATAATAATATTTACATTAAGTAAAATATTAACATTTTAAAATATTAATGATTAAATTATAAATAAAATATTAACATTTAAATTATCAATTTATAATAT
>NW_018397260.1:2280793-2280947 GCF_002168275.2 Theobroma umbraticum | reverse complement strand
CCACTATGTTTTGATTTCATTCTTATGTATGCCTAACCAAGGATGCCAAAACAAGATACTTTTTGATATAGCATGAAGTATGTGAAGGCAAATGAATGGTCAAGATAGGAATTATTATCCCAAGTGATTCAAGGGGACATATCTTATCAGTTCT
>NW_018397260.1:2263202-2280783 GCF_002168275.2 Theobroma umbraticum | reverse complement strand
TAGCTTATTGAAGTCCTTGGCTAAGGCAACTTGGAGTTTATAAAAAGAGTTTCATCAGTCTCAATAAAGCTAATGATCTAATAGTATAAACGAATATAGAGGTCAATAACAATAGACACTGCACCATGCTCTTATAATCTCCAAGATATATGATGAGAGAATGAATTATACTAATAGACTACACACTGTAAGGTTGTCAAAGAACCCTTTCACTCTCCTAACAATTGGGTGGCCATGATGTATTTCTAGATACTAATCTTGGTTTATGAAATTAAATTAATTGATTAATATTATAATTTAATTCCATTGCCAACTTGTTAGGAACCAAATTATTCACACATAAAAGTTGTATTATAAATTATATTGGGAATGTGATGATTTAAGTTGAACTTAAATCAAACTCTAGGTTTTAACTTTTAAGGACTTAATCAAAATTATTTAATTAAGTGTAAGGTCAATATTATAAATAGTTACAATGTTAGAACCTTAATTGCAAACATGACAAAAAGAAATTAATTTGATTTTAATTTTCAAGGGCTAAATTAAAAGGGTTTAATTAAGTGTTGAGCCAATATTAATGGGTTATAATATTGGGCCCTTAGTTGGAATTATGGAAATTGTTTAACCTTAGTATAAATATCATCTTTAAGTCATTCTCACATATGACTATGAAAACCTAGTTGTCAAAAAACAACAAAAAAATTCTCTAACCCCCTCTTATGTTTGAGAGAAAATTCTTGTGATAACCTTCTCTAGAGTGGCCCGACTTATAGTGTGTGTGAAGAAAAGGACAATTATTATCTCTTTCCTAGCACAAAGAGTAGTTAAAAGCTCTTACCTTGTTGAAGGTTCAAGTGCAATTGTGTGGATACCGTTGAAGGCCAAAGGCTTGGGTGGCTTGGGTTCTTTCTCTTTTCGTAGTGTTCATGGGTTTGAGTAAAAACAAGAGTAGTGCCATATCTTCTTTCAATTAAGAGGATTAGCCATTGTGATTATGACATCACTTGGTTAGGTGATATTTTTTATTATCCCCCTTAAATTTTATTTTTATTAAAATCACCAAGGTGATTCATGGATGGTGGCATGGCATGGTACATTTAAATTTTTATTTTTCGTGACGTATGATAATTATTATCTCTTATTTTCATGCCATTCTAGCAACAACGTCACTATATTGTCCATAATCGAATGGTATGACAGAATGAAAAATAGATTATTGATAGAAATTTATAATTTTATATTATCTAACTCTAGTTTAAGATAAGGTTTGTGATAAGCATTATTGATAATGCATCATATTGAAAATGTAGTTCCTAATAAAAAGAACTAAAATAATCTCATTTAAATTATGGAAGGAAATAAATTAAACTTAAGTTATCAGAAGGTTTGGGGTTGTAAAGCAATTGTAAAGGTTTAGAAGCTAAAAGAAAGAGATTAAGAAGAAAAGGAAATGAATGCATTTTTATTGAATATGTAAGGCATATGATTATGGTTATATAACCAAATTAAGGTGATTAAAGAGGCCTTTGTCCTTTTTGCGTCTTCTCCTTAGCTTTTTCGCATCCTCTTATCATTGAGTTGGATTCGATAAATGTGGTTAAATGGTGCAACAATCGGATTCAGCTTCTTAGCGCTTGAGAGATATTATGAACCATATTAACTATTTTAAGAAATAAATCACCAATTGGTCTATTGTTCATGTTCCACGTGCTAGTAACAAATTGGCAGATTGTCTTGCCAAGTTTGGTGTGAGAAGAAATGATGACCTTTTTCGGATCTTTGGTAGCCATTCTTCATATGAAGACAATTGAGTTTGTTCTTCTGCTTCTAGTATTGGTCTTCTCCTAGCTTTCTTCCTGCTTCTTTTGTTTGCCTTTTTCAATTAGGTTTTGGTGTTGGTTTGATCTTTCCTATGACTTTTTTGGTTGTAGTGATGAGCTATGCTCATCTTGGCTATCTTTTTCTGTTGTTTTTCTTTTCTGCCTTGTTTGTGTTATCTTCAAGCTATACTCTATTTTCTTTTTGTTTGGGGTTAATGTAGTGTTTTTGGGTTCTCTCCCCTTTGTGGGGGCTTTTTTTGGCTACTCATTGTTTGTGGTTTGATGTTCATCAGCCTTCAATTATAAAATGCTATTATTTTAAAAAAAAAAACAAATGACCAAAGACAATAAGTATTGTGATTGAGTTGAGAGATGTCAATTTTTCAGAAAATAAAAATCAATTTCTCATGAAGAAATTCCTCAAGGAAGTTCATAAGAACTTCAAAGTAATTTTTTAGAAAAAAATTCAATAGAATGAAAGCCTTGTTTTTAAAAGTAATAAAAGAGTTAAGAAAGAATATTTGGTTGAATTTTTTTTTATTTTTTTCAAAAGAACAAGTTATGTTGTCACATCCTAATTTCAAGATCATGACCACTACAAGGGCATAAATAGAAGAACCCACTCGATCTGAGCAAGTCTCGAAATAACAGACAGAAACAGACAATCAAATGTAAAACCATGGGACGCATCTCCATGCATGTCTACATATATATATATATATATATGTAAAACCACTAGAGTTTAGATGCTATTCCATACTCAATATTCCAAATAGAAATAAACCTTTCTAAACAAGTAAAATCATGGGCCCTTTCATGGCCAAATCAGGAAGTATTAATACGTATTATAAGTATAAAATAGAGTATTGAAAACAAGTAAATATACAAATAGTATGGACAACGAAGTACAACTTGAAATAGAAGGAGTGACGTCTACCAAATGCCTTTAAACCACCTACCATATGACAAAAGTAGCTATTTCCAAAGGTCGATGAGCTTGACAGTCTATTGGTTTGAAACAACAAATGCAACTTACGTGTATGAGTTATAAATATTTCCAATAGCAGATATGAGGAAGGGGAACAAGTTAAACGGAAAAGTGTTCATAGAAATATATTTTTAATAAAAAATGTAAAGAAAGCTCAAATCTCAAATTCTTAATAATCTCATTTTTTTCAAACACAATCCAAGGTCGATCAAAATATTTCAAATGTGCACAGAATCTTTAAAAATTTCCTTGGAATTAACAAAGTCAAACACATCTCAAAGTCTTTGCAAATGAGTAAAAAAAATCTGCAAATAAGTCTTAAGTATCAATACTTCCTCTTAGGGTATCAATACTTTCTCAAATAGAATGTTTTTCAGAACTTTCTAAACCCAAGGTATCGATACTTATGCTAAAAGTATAGATACTTTTAACATAAAATTCTCACTGACTCTCAACTATCAATACTTTCAAAGAAAGAGTAGATACCTTTTCAAAGAAAAAATAATTTTGGAAAGTTCTAAAGAACAAGTATTGGAACCTCTTTATTAAATTTCTAGATTTCAGCCTAAAAATCAATCTTGTTACTTCAAACCAAAAATCAAACTATATATCATCAAAGTTCACCATCTATATCAAAGTCACAACTTCATATTTTCAAGTCTTAAACATGACTAATCAAAACTCATACATTTATGGGGCATTAACTTGAAAAGAGTTAACAGAAACAAAGGATAAGGTATTGTCCTCACTATCTGGACAACTGTTGTTCAATTTTCTACCCACGCAAATATACATATCACAAAAATATTATAATAATGAGTAGAATGTCGATCCCACAGGAAATTAAATTAATTCTTACTATTAATTACAAAAATTACACACTCTAATTTTATCTAAACGTTAAAATTTAAATTAAAAAAATAAAATTTAAAAACTAAAACTACTCTAAATTCACTTAGTAAAATTATTTTATTAACTTTTAGTGATTACCGGACCTAAGATTATGATGTCCCTCAATATTTCATTTGATTATTGTCTCTCTCTCTCTCTTAACTTAGTTTAATGGATTAAGTTGCGGAATTAGAGTTTTAAATTATTTATAAGTCTTTGTCCAATTTCTCATAAAAATATCTCTCCTAATTAATTTATTATATGTCTATTCAAATTCAATTAAAGATAGATTTATTAAGATCGTGCTCTAATTTTGGCTACGAATGGCTTACAGGTGTTTGTTCACCCTATATGCAAATCAAATCACCTAATCAACTAAGTGTATTTGATCATACGCTATTCTATTCAAGGCCTACCTAAATCTTTTTCATCAAGGTTTAACCTAGGTTTTCAATTCAATCTAATTTGTGATCAGACAATTAGAATCATTAAGAACAAAATAAAATAAACAACTTAAATCTATCAAACATAAGCAAAAGAGAGATAAATAAATCATACTACATATTGAGTTCAATCATAATCTTAGATAAATAAATTAGTTCCCCATCAAGTCACAGATCATCATCAAATAAAGTTTAAACATTCAAAAACAAAACCAAGAAAATAAGAGAATAACTAAAAGATAGAAAAACTCAAGAATTGTAATCTTGATCTCCAAATCTCCTTGAATCTTTCAAATTCTTCTTAACTTCAATGACTTTGCAGCTTGATTCTTAGTTTTCAATCCAGTGTTTCGTTCTCTCCTAAAAGTCCTCCGAAAGGTTATTTTTATAGAGCTTTAAAGTTAGGTTATGTTGGGTGAAGAAAGAAGTCAATTCCAATTAGGATTTCCTCCTCTAACTACGTGGGCTAGGGCTTACCTCCTCTAAAGCTACGGCTTTGACCATTTAAATAGCAGAAATCGTAATTGTTCTAGGACTACTACAGTGCTCCAACTTCAATAAGATTTTTGACCACCTTCTAGGTCGAACTGAGTAAAGTGAACCTTGAAAGTTGTAGTTTTTTCTCTTATCTTTCCAATGGTTTAAGAATCATCTCATTTGGAGCTCCGTAGAGAGAGCTATGGTCAAAATACCAAAACTTATGCAATAGAAGTCTATACCTTGAAATTGCTCTTCTTCTCCCATTAAAATTCTTCCTTCATTAAACCTACAAAAGCACAAATAAATTAATAACAACTTATCTTAATCACATTAATACCAAATTAATCATAAAATTAACTAAAATTAAATTGACTCACTTAAATTAACTAACTTAAAATAATTTAAATAAAACTTATTAATTTCTATACATTACTACAAGAACTAAGCTAAATTACTATAAACATTAAGTCCAAATAACTCTATATTAGAGAGTTATCAACAACATAAAGTGTTGAAACACCAACATATTATTTGATGCATATAGCCGCCAACTTTCAAATAAATAGAAGATAGGGTATTGTTTGCACAATCTGAAACATACAAAAGGTGTCCTCACACCTATATGGTTCGGTGCATAAAGCCATTGACCGTAAAAATATAGATCATTGTGCACAATGGCTGGTGTCTACTATCACCAACTACAAGTCTTTAACTTAATAGGCTCAACTAATTAGATTTCATTCAAATCTTTATAATTGAAAGTAAAGGGTGAAATTGTTCACCTATAAAATCAGAATGTTGAAACATGATTCCTTTAATGTCATCAACTCAATCTAACTTATCAAATCAAGTTGCCCCACGTTAAGGTCCTTTTAAAGCATTGTTCAATATATTCATTTCAAATTTCTAACATACAATCAATTCACAAACAAATTCAGATTTTTGAGATATCAAAACATTCAAAGAGCTTGTTCCCAATGCACAAAACTAAATACATTATAGGCATATTTACATATCATATACATATATTTCATCAAACTCGTTTAAATCCATCAAGCAACATCAAATCTTTTCACATAATCCATGCTTCAGCCAAATCATATTTTTATACGAAACATAGACAAGGCGTGTTTAATTATATAAAAAAAATTAAAAACATCATATCTACTTACCTATTCGAAGTGTGCCTTGCCCTTTAGCTTCTTTAGACAACAAACTCGACCTTTCCATACTAGTATCTCTTTTAATAGTACCTATAAATGTATATTCATCATTAATACCTTCGTCTCTAGCCATAACTTTCATAAATACCCATTTATCCTTTCACAAATTTCCTTTAATCATTCTTTAATCTAAAATCAGTAGCTAAAATCTAACATAACTATGAGTTTATACTTCAACTATTTAGGGTTCATAGTAACCATGGTGAGCTTAAGAGAATCAAAACCAATTAAAAACCTAAATTTTAAAGAGAGAAACAGATTTTTAAAAGACCATAAATTCTGAAAATCAAAACTAGAAGATTAAATGTTGAGGATAGTGAAACCTTACCTTTAAGAGTCCTTAAATTGAAAATTGGACTCAAATATGATTTTAAATGGTTTAAAATGCTTTACAAAGATGAGAGAGTGTGTAGAGAGAAAAGAGAGAAAATAAAGGTTGAGAGTAGAAAAAGAAAAGGTGAAAACATTTAAGGAAAGTTTTTAAAGGTTTAGGTTAATAGATATCGATACTTTACTTTTGGGTTCACAGGTATTGATACCTATTCATAAGGTATCGATACTTCATTAATTAGAAGGCTTTTCTAGGTTTAAGTATGGATACCTCATTAATAGTTATTGATACTCACAACACCAAATGCTCTTTTTGAGTAGAAATTAGGTCATTTGACCTTCTCTAGGTCCTAGCTTTCAAGTAAACTCATTTGGTTAACAAAACATGAATTTTTAAGTTGTAAATGTTCAACAATCTCATGCTGAAACATTAAATTAATAGCTTAGTAAACGAAGTTACATTTCTAACCTTAAGTCAAAGTTGAGGTTTCATAGATGTTGCAAATGAACTTATCAATTTCATCACAATTCAAAATGTGATCCTACTATATTTGATGAGTCAATGAAACTTTAAAAGGTGTAATTCTAGAAAGATGATATAAATGATGAAATAGATTAAATCATGAGTAATAGCACTTAGATTCAATTGAACTTACCTCTTGATTGCAAACTAAATGGTTGCAAAAAGAAAAACTAAAAAAGTTGTTTTCACTACAGACTAGTTTAAGACCAAAGAATGGAATTAATTATTTTGATATATATATATATATAAATGCATCAAATGTAAGAATTGTGACAATTGCAATGCATATTGCAATGACTTCAATTTATAAGTTAGTATTTCATCAAATGAATGTGAAAATTGCATTTTTAAAAGATGAGCTAGATGAAAAGGTGTGTACAAAACAACCTAAAAGGGTTTTTTTTTTTAAGATAAAGATTCATTAATCAACTAAGGAAAAATGTGTTTCCTTGGGAAGCTATACAAAGTAAGGGACCATCATTTGGGAAGCAAAAAAAAAAAAAAAGATACAACGAAAGAGATGGACCCCTCATTCAACAAAATAGAGACAAAAAGGCCCTAAGTCATGGAAGACAAAAAACAAAACTTAGGAAATCAAATTATACAACAACTTATTCATGACCAAATTCACAACAATGCAAAAAAGCACCAAAGTAGAGACCACCCAAAGATGAAAAAGTCAAGTAAACAGTGACAACACAAATATCGACAAAATATTAACAAAGTAAAATAAAACACATAAACAACAGCAGCTGCATCAACAAAACTAACAAAAAGGATTCTTTAGGAAAGCTGAATAGTAAAAGAATCCAACAGTAGCAAAGGATCAGCAAAAAAGCTAGAAAAAGAACCATGTTCTTCCTACTATTGATAAACACAAATCAAATGGTCGTAGATGACAACAATAGAGGTTGCCACAAGCACAATTGAGTAGAAAATAAAGAGACATAGCAATGGAAGAGAAAAATCCATGACATAAGAAGAAATTTCAAAAAAAAAAAAAGATCCACAATAGAAAGATGGAAAAAACTCATCAAACCAAAATCAGAGATGTAACATAAATCAAAAACCTCACAAAACAACAAATTTAAGTGTGACAACCAACATATCCTCAACTCTCCCAACACATTATTTGGTGAGCTTGTCCGCAATGTCATTACTAGACCTTGGAAAGTGATTAATACTTCATCTATTAACTTTTAACTTTTTAATTTGCTGAGTGATGTTTCCAAGATTCTAGAAGGCTTTATTAGGATGCAAAGTCCATTTGACAATGTTTGCGAAGTCACTTTTGATGACCATATCCCAACCTAATTGGAAGTAGAGAAAAAGAGAAATGTTTTCTAACAACTTTAATTTCAACTGATTTTGCATCACCCCATCTAGCGATTTGAAATTACATCTTAATATTACCATTATAATCTCTGAGAACACCTCCAATTCTGATGTCACTTGGATAACCCCTTCTCACTTAATTGGAGTTATTTTTTTGCTGATTAGGTTCAAGGTGAATCCACTCTACAACTTTCTTAGTAGATTTAAAGGCACATTTGACAATGCCAAACTTTGGAAATCTATAAAAGTCAGGAATGACAATTGTTGCTCACTCCACATAGCTTTAATCCACCAAGCAATTCTAGTATTAACAATATCCATTAATTGAAGTTTGTCTCATTTCTTTTCATTAAAAACCATATCGTTTCTATGAGGCCACAATGATCAAATAATATTGAAAAAAGCTAGTCTTTAGATTTTAGAATGATCACTATAAATTTTCACATCAATCCATGCACAGAAAAACTTCCAAGCAATTCTAGGAGACGTCCAATTCAAACCCCACTTGCGAACTTAATCCATCCAAATAGCCTAACTTTCCTCACAAGTAAAAAATAGAGGGTCAATAGTTTCAATTTGTTTACAACAAAAAAGAAGTAAGTAGAATTTTATGAAATTAAAACTTTTTTAACAAGTTCAGTTTTGATAACTAATCTTCCTTTAAGTACTACCCAACATAAAACCTCAACTTCGTGGGTGCAAGACTAGTAGAAAAATATTTTTAATAAAACTTGAATTTTGATGTAAGAAAGGCTCTTTTCTTTATAAAAATTTGATATAAGAAAAACTCTTTTTTCTTCAAAAAAAATTAATAGCCATTAAAAAAAATAAAGAGACGAAATATTAACTAACTACCTTTTTCCTTTAGACTTTCATCTTCTTTCTCCATGGATGTACCAAATACATCAAGAAATATAAAAATTACATGGCTTTTCCTAGTTACATAAATTTAAGGAAAAATAAAAAAATTAAGAAGGAAACATGGTAATGATAGGCCACCCTTCTTATTACATATCCAAAAGAAAAATGCTACAAGTAAAATTTTCTAAGACAATTAATGTGGTAAAACCTTGAATCGTGCATCGTAACAGATAACCATACATTGATCACATCAAGATAGTTGAATACGTGCAAAGGTGCCATCCATGCATAGTAGATATAAGAAACAAAACTTACAATAAATTTTGCTCTGATACCAATTGATGGTGTTGGATTTAGGTGGATTGATGTGTTTGTGTAAAGCATAGATTTCAAAAAATTTCTTTCATAAAGGAAGCAAGAAATCCAATTACATAAGTGGAAAACATATCATTCATATTGCAAGTAACATAATTGCATCTTAAAAAATAAAAATCTATTAAAGTAAAATACACGTACCTTTTATTTTATGATTCTTATTTTCGGACACCTAGTGAATTGTAGTAAATTCAATACCACACCACTGATTGATTTCTCAATCAAATAAACTTACCACTTATTCTTTAAGAATCTTTCAACTTGAACCTTGAGTGGACAAGATGTGGATTGCTAGACTATAATATGACAACCAATTTGTCTCTCTTTTCTTCTTAAAAGTGAATGGCTATTTTTCTTTCAAGAAATCAGCCAAGAATGGGAATGAGGAAGAGAGGTGTGGCAAAGTTAAGAGGAGGAGGAGGGAAGTGGCTATAAAGACTTTCTCCAGAGAGTTATGTACGTTTCTTTCCTCTCAACCTTTTCTCTTTTTATTAAAACTCTTACCTCAAAGATTTAATTAAAATCAAATACCTTTGAATCAATCTTAACCATCCATTTGGAGTTATGGATGCATCAAACATGCTCCATAATTATCAAAATTAAAATTAAAAAATAAATAATTTAATTTTGTAATTATTATTTAATAAAACAAAACTCCTTGTTGAATAATAACTCTTATTTTATTATTATCTATATTTATTTAAAAAATTAATAATAAATAAAGAAGTGCTAGTCAAACATGGCGTCTCTTTTTATCAACATGGATGTCTTGATTCATTTTGCAAGGATTCTCTTAGTATTATCTGAATTTAAGACAACGCACCTTTAATTAAGACAAAAATATTATCTTGTCTAGGTTAAGACAAATATATTTTCTTGTCTAGATTAAGACTAAATATTATTTCTTGCCTTAAACTAAGAAAAACATGTTTTCTTCTTTAAATTAAGATAAAACTAATTTTTATCTAAATTAAAAAAATATATTTTCTTATTTAAATTAAGAGAAAATATTTTTTCTTATCTAAATTAAGTCGAAATATGTTTTTTTGTCCAAAAGAAGATATAACATGTTTTTTTGTCCAAATTAACGTAAAACATGTAAAAGCTGTCATTTTTGTGCATAATTTAAATAATCAAATAAAACATGCATTCCAACTTAAACAAATTGAATTCTACGAAGCTAAGTAGGGAATCCATATGGACATAGATATTCCAAGCTCCAATAAACTTAAGATAATTGGAGCTTATTAACCATGAAATCACTCCACCATATATTCATGGTTGCACTTTTGGATTAACTATAATTATAAGAAATCGTTCAATACTTGATATTAATTGTTAGTTGCCCAATTGCAAGCCTTATATTGTGAAGCCTCATAGCCATCTAATAACAAAAAGTGAAATTACCATTTTACCTTTTATATCAATTTTGTCCCATAGTATCAAATTTCATCCAATTAGTGATCCAATAATTTAGATCTAATCTTTTGAGTATCAAGATTTGATGAGTAGCTAATTTATTAATTCACTTGGCCCAGATTAATCACTAATCTTTCTGAAATCACTAAAAGTGATGTTAATGCTATGAACTCCATTATTTGGATACATGTTCCCAGATGTTCATCTCGATTATAATCCCAACATATGAAGTCTAGATCAACTCTTTATGATGATCATGCCCATGGTATATCAAAGATTATAAAGAGAGAAAACACGAGTCTACTATTGTCAGTTAAAATTCTACCACGCAAGTATACGAATCGAATAGATAGTATATTAGCAAGTAGAGTATCGATCCCGCAGGGAATTGATCTAAAAGTTTACTAAGTACTAAAATTATTGCAAATCAATCTTATCCAAACAATATCAAAATAATATCAAATCAAACTAAGTTATAGCAGAATTAAATTAAGAAAAATCAAAATAATAAATACTCAAATAAATATCAAATCAAACAAGCCTAGGATTACAATATCCCTCACACTTCATCTAAATCTTACCTCTCTTCCTTAACTTATCTCAAGGTTTGAATTGCTAACCTAGAGTCCTAAATTATTTATAAGGGTCTCCCAACTCATCTTATAAAAATATCTATTTTAACCAAAACACTATATCCCTATGTGAATTGAAATTAAAACAAACTCATTAAGTTCAGGCTCTAATTTGGCTACATATGGCCTATAGGTATATCCCTATCCTATACGCAAATCAATTAATATGATCATATGCTATCCCAATTTAGTCTACACTAAACTCCCTTTCCCAAGTTTGTTTAGGTTTCTAGATCAATTTAATTGGTGGCCATGCAATAAAAGCATTAAGAACAAATTGGAATAAACAATTCAAATCCCATTGAAAATAAGCAAGAAAAGTGATTAAAAATCTAGATTACATGTGAGTTCAATTGCAACCCTAGAAAAATAAATTAGTTCATAATATCTAATAAAGACAATATCCAAAGAAATTTAGCCATGAATCCAAGTCAAAGAAAATAAGAAAAAAAACACAAAGGTAAGAGAGAAAACTAATAGTTAGAGATGTATGATCTTGATTCTCTCTCCAATTCTCTTGTTTCCTTGCTTTGTTCTTGGCTCCAAATCTTCAGAATAGTTTCTTGCTGCCTCCTTGCTGCCTCTCTTGATGCCTCAAAAATCTTTGAAAAAGTCTCCTTAAATAGGCTCCAAATAACCTAATTTGTGAAATTCCGTTAATGTCCTTTTTTTTAGGGAAGTTGCGCAGCGCTGCGGCGCTACTTCTCCAGCGCTGCAGCGCTGAGCTCTCTGGAATTTTGTATGTGTGCTTCCTTTCATCAACGCTGCAGCCTTGTTCTCCCAGCGCGTGTGGCAGTCTATCAACTTCAAACATGAGTTTCACCCTGATATGTTAGAACTGGGTAAAGTAGTAAACATAAAAGTTTTATCCCTGTTCTTAACTTTCCAATGGATTAAAAATCACATCAATTGGACTTCTGATTGAAAGATTTGCTCCAAATACTGCATCATGTTCAGTCTTTACATCCTGCTGCAGTGGTCCGAATTGACAAATGTTTTTTACCATGATCCAATCATAACTGGGCCAATTGGTGAACATAAAAATTGTTTCCCTTCTCTTATAATTTGATTGGTCAAAGAATCACCATTTGGAGTTTTTTAGAAAGAGATATGGTCAAAATATTGAAACATATACGAATGAAGCTATCACCATACTTGCACTGATTTTCATCAAATGAGTCTTTTTCATCAATTTCCTACAAAAGCCATAGGAGAAATTAGCAATAACTACTCTTAAAGTAATTTAAAATAAAATAACCTAAAATTTAACTAAAATAACTTAAATTAATCACTTACAAATAATCAAACTTAAACTAAAAAAAACACCTATAATGCTAAAATTCGAACATAAAATCTCAAAATCTAGCTACTTAAGCTCTCAAAATGAGTCAAAATAACTCTATATAATAGAGTTATCAACTATGTATCAAGATTTCAATTTTACTATAAACAAATGCATTAGTGTAAGACCAAGATTTAAGTAATAGTTAAATTTAAATTTGATTCTCATATGATTCCAGTTCATATTGTAGTGTCATTACTCAAAATTAACTATTTCAATGATTTGAGACTCATCATTCTCTTGAAGTGAATTACATTCGTTTCGTTGGAAGTAATCTGGACACTATAGACTTATCCCAATAAAGTGATCAGCTTTATTATATGGCTATAAACAATTTTTAAATTTACTTAAAATACATATCTCCTATGTATAGCTCTTCATACAAATGTATTTTAATATCTCAGTAGAATCATGATTTCTTAATAACTAGACAATGAATGCTTATTTAAAATAAACTTTTCGTCTTATTATCAACATGTACTTTTATTATAAATAAATTAAACGAAATTAAACATGAGAATATACTTGCTTTGCAGAACATCATATTCTTAAATTCATAACAATGAAATCAACTCAACCCATTAACTTAAAGTATTCTCCTCTATCTCAACACCATAAAGCACACTTTTCAGAAAATTGATTTAATACTAAAAATGATTTGGAAGCATCTTAACACCTTTTTGACATTTAAAAGGTCCTTAATCTTGCTATTGTAAAAACAAAGGTGTCTTTTACATATTGCAAATGGGTAATCATCATCTCGTTTCTTCCAACCTTCACTCCACGAAAAAGACCTTAAGTACCCTTCAACCTTTAGTGACCAAATTAAAAAACAAAGGTGAGAGCGGACAGCCTTTTTGGATACCTCTTCCCATTTTAATTTGTCTTATTAAAGTGACATTTACTAAAATCAAAACAAAAGCAAATGAAATACATTCTAATACCCATCTTCTCCAATGGTTGTCAAACCCTATTTTACTCATCATAAGATCAAGAAACCCAATCTACACTGTTAAAAGTTTTTTCAAAATTAGTTTTAAATATCACAACTTTTTAATTACTTTTACGAAGTTCATCTACAACTTTGTTAGCAATAAGGGCACAATCAAGGATTTTTTGACCATTGATGAAAGCAAATTGATTTGGCCCCACAATGTCCTGAATTACAACTCCTAATTTATTAGCAAAAACCTTTATGACAATCTTGTAAAAGCTAGTGACGTGGTTGATAGGTTTAAAATTCTTAAGCTTTTTCGAATTGTCAATCTTAAGAATTAAGGTAACAAAAGATTTATTGATGTTTGGATAAAGCCTTCCATGAATAAATCGATCCCCCATAAATCTCATAACTTCATTTCTTATCCACCTCCAATGTCTTTTGAAGAAGTTCAAATTGAAGCTTTCTAGAATTGATGCTTTATTTCCAACACAATCGTTGATTGCATCCCAGACTTCCTCAACCAAGAATGGCATTTCTAATGAGTCTGTTGCATGGTGGTCTAGTATATTAAAGTCACAATAAATTCTTTCTGAATGCCAATTCTCTTGTTTCCATAAAGGGATTCATAAAATTGGACAACGTCCTTTTTAACTTTTTATGGATTTTCAGTAGGCCTGCCTTGCACAAAAATTCTGTTAATGACATTTCCCTTCCTTCTAGACAAGGCTATAGTGTGAAAAAATTTTGTTTTTCAATCACTATTGAGGAACTATTTAAGATGAGACTTTTGATGCCATGATCTCTTTTCGATCCTATACAACTTCCACAATTTGGCCTTTAATTTCACAATTTTTCTTTCTACGTTTTTCTTCTCCTCAACCTTCTTGAAGCGACACTGATTTATCATGAATATCTAACTCAATTTTCTTGATTTTTTCCTTGGTTTATCTAAAAGAAAATTTCTACCATTCCTTGATTTTTGATTTAATACTATGCAATGTTTTTTGAAAGTTATAATTTCATTTCATGCGGGAGAAAGTCTCCTAACAGTAGATGAGATTATATGCCCATAGGTTTCCAAGTGAAACTATTGGCCTAGAATCATCGCCACTGATGTATACAAAAGAGTTTGTCACTACATTTGAAACTCAGCTATACAATTACAAAAAAAAACCCCTTCTTATGACTAGAGGAAGGACCCGACCAGTAAAAATTTACATCTAAATAGGTGACAGACACAACATCTCTTTGATCAAAAAGACCTTCACACAACAACATCTTTTTGGTTAGCCACTATAGCTCTCTCGGTGGCTAGGAGAAAATAAAACAACATACCAACGCAGGTGATCATGGACCATCATAAGATCATCCTCAATATTATGCAATCTGTGCTAGAGGCCACTCTTTGTCGAACCATTGCCAACGCTAGACTTCTATGCCTCTTCAAACCCCTTTTGAAATTCACTATCCTTTAACCAATGATTGAATAATTTAGAGGGCTTTAGACCCTAATCAAACTTGCCGCTAGTAAATAGACAGGATTATGATTTGAAATAGAATTCAAGGGCTTCAGACCCTAATCAAACTATCTTGATGTGATCAACGTTATACTCCATATTTGACTATCACTCTTTTATTTATTATTAATTCTTTTTAAATAAAGATGGATAATAATAAAATAAGAGTTATTATTCAATAAGGAGTTTTATTTTATCAAGAACTTTAAATAATAATTAAAGAATTAAATTGTTTATTTTTTAATTTTAATTTTGATAATTATGGAGCATGCGTGATTCATCCATAATTCTAAATGGATGCTCAAGATTGATTCAAAGGTGTTTCTTCTTTTTGATTAAACTTTTGAGGCAGGAGTTTTAATAAAAAGAGAAAAGATTGAAAGAAAATAATAGAACGTCCTTTTTCTTAAAAAAAAGTTTTAGCCATCATTTCTCTTCTCATTCTCTAAGTTTTTTCAAAGAAAAAAGAGACAAAATCGGTTGCCATCTTACGGTCTTGCATTCCATACCTTGTCCACTCAAGGTTCAAGTTGAAAGTATTTTTGAAGAATAAGTGGTAAACGTGTTTGGTCGAGAAATAATTTATTGGTGTGGTGGTGTTCGAAAATGAAAATATCAAAATAAAAGCTATAGGTTTTCTTACTTAATAAATTCTTACTTTTTTTTGGATGTTATTATATTACTTGCAATAATAATAATAATGTGTGTTTTCACTTGTATAATTAGATTGCTTGCTTCCTTTATAAAAGAAATTTTTAAAATTCATGCTTTACACAATCACATTAATCCATTAAGATCCTACTCTAATAATTGGTATCAGAGCAAGGATTATTGCAAGTTTGTTTCTTATATTTATTTTGCATGGTTGGCACCTTTGCATATATTTAACTATCTTGATGTGATCAACGTATGGTTGTATGTTATGATGCTAATTCAAGATTTTGCCACATTATTTGTCCTAAAAAATTTTACATGTAACTTTTTTCTTTTCGCTATGTAACAAGAAGGTAGCCTACCATCGTTATGTTTCCTTTTCTATTTTTTTAGGATTTAGGGTATATTTATGTAACTAGGAAAAATCATGTAATTTTAATATTGCTTGATGTATTTGGTGCATCTATGGAGAAAGAAGTTTAAAGCCAAAAGGAAAAAGTAATTAGTTAATATCTGGTCTCTTTAATTGTTTTATTATTTAATTTTTTTTAAAAAAAGAGTTTTTCTTGTATCAATTTTTTTAAGAAAAAGAGTTTTTCTTATATTAAAATTATGTTATTATTAGAATATATATTTTTTCTATTAAAATATTTTTTATTAAAACAAAGGGATGGAGTGGTGGGGTGTGCTTTCGGACAGCACACAGCAATAGTGTGCTGTTGGGCAGCAACAGGTGTTGTCGTAAGGGATTAACCCACCCTTGGGCTGTTGGGCAACTGCCCATTAGGGTGGGCCCTTTCTAATTTTTTTAATAAATTATTTTTTAAAATAAAAATATTATTATTATATATATTTTTAAAAATTTTCTAAAATTCTTTCTATTTTTGGAAAATTAATTTATTTTAGCTTTGGATTAAAAAATTATTTTATTTTGTTATAAATAAATAAGATTAATTAATTGAACAAAATAAAATTATTTTCTCAAATTGTGTTAAAATTAAAGTTAAAATTGAGGATTTAAATAGTAAAAAAATTTTAAAAAGTACCAAATGGATGTGATCATAACAAGCAGCGGAAGTAAGCAAGATTGAAGAGAATTATAAGTTGTAATTTTAGTTTTTTTATTTTTTTAGGATGGACATTAATGTGGCTTATTTTTTATATATATATATATATATTTATATGAATTTATATGAATGATATTAGATATTATTTGTATACTTGAAAACATGTTATCTAAAATTAAGGTGCCAACTTCTCTTAAGGAATGCCATTCATACATTATGCGTTTTAGTTTAAAAGGAGTTTTATACTATGAGATACATAATGAATATAGGAAAATAAATCATATCTAGATAAGATAGTAATGTGGACTTAGTTATATACTAAACGCGTTTAGTTGGAAATATAACCAAACCCATAATTTGACTTGAGATATTCTAAATATGCATCTTGAAAATCTAGTTAAAAGTTGATCAAAACACTAAGTATAAAATATTGAGTGGGAGAGGATGCTAGTAATCCTAGAGTCCACGGTCTCTATTGTTGGCCCATTGGCATGTGAAACATGTCACTCTTTACAGGCGGACATGAATCTAGATCATGACGAATTGAGTCTTCGAGAGGATAAATCCTTTTGGGTGGATTATGAAATGGGACTTCCCGTAGAGGCCTATTAAGTAAAGAGCGTAAAGGAATGAAACAATGGTTGTTACACTCAATATGAATTTACTATAAACTTGCTTATAGTAACTATTAGTAAACTTCATGAACCAAATGAAAGCGCTCCTTAACCATGTTAAGTATGA
>NW_018397260.1:2162268-2263192 GCF_002168275.2 Theobroma umbraticum | reverse complement strand
CAACATAGTTAAGTGGGAGGGTCTCAGTTTGCCTGGCAATAAATTATCATGGCCCATAGTTGGTTAATTTATTACAGAAAGGTAGCTGACCGTCGAACTAGTAATATAATTTATAGGGTTTTATATATTGTCATCATGCATACATGCATCGTGAAATGTTCAAAGTCTATGAATAACTAATATGCTTACATAATTTCAAATGCACTTTCAAAAACATATCAACATCATAAATATGAATCCACTTTCAATTTTGCTGAACAAATGCATTCTGAATCATGATAACTACTCTGAATGGAAACGAGACCTTAATATTGTCCTTAATTATGACAAGATCACATGGGTTCTTTCTGACCATGACCTTGAAGTACTGACTCCCCAATCAACTCCATAAGATATTGAATATAATAAATAATGGCATGATGTAAACGAGTTGGCTAAAAGCTATATACTCGCCTTTATGAACAGTATATTATAAAAGCAGCATGAAGCTATGGGTAATGCTATTGACATAATGTTGCACCTACATGAGATGTTTGGTACAAAAACTAGATCTGCTAAAGTGAAAGCAATCAATGCTTTTAAGGACCTTAAGTAGAAACCTAATGAGCCAATTTGATATTACATGCTAAAAGTGATCTCTTGTCTCAACGAGGCAGAACTAAATGGTGTTGAGATAGATGTAATAACACAAATATCAATAATCGTTCATAGCTTGAATTTCACAATTCAAATTAGATTATGAACTACACACTAGGGATTACACCTTAAGTGGGCTAATGAATAATCTTCAAAATGTGAAGGAGGTTCTTGATTTGAAAAAGAAACCTAAAGCACATGCAATTTCCACTTCTAAGCCCAAACCCAAGGGTAAAAAAAAGATAGTTGGAAATAAAAAGATTTCTAAGCGCTTAATGGGAGGAAAGAAAATACCCATGAAGTAAAAGACTGTTTCAAAAGACAACACCAAAGGAAAATGTTTCCATTGTGGTGTGAAAGGACATTGGGAGCGAAATTGCAAGGTTTACCTTGAAGAAATCCAAAAGAATAAACAAGGTATGGGTTTTCTAAATATGTTAGAATCTTGCTTAGTTATTGACTCTACAGATACTTGGATAGTAGATTTTGGAGCCACTAACCATGTTTGTAATTCTTTACAAGTGTTTCAACAAAGAAGAAAACTAAGTAAACGATAGTTTCATATGAGGCTAGCAAATGGCATCTTCGTTTTAGCATTAGCAGTGGGAGCCATTATTCTTCAATTTCCTTATGGTCATAGCTTAGTTTTGGAAAATGTTTATTACATTCCAAAGACTCATAGAAATTTTATTTCTGTCTTTTGTTTAATAATGTTTGGATATTCAGTTTATTTTAGTGAAACACTATTATTTGAATAAGGATTTTATTTGTTCTAAAATTGTAAGATATAATCTTTATTTCCTTGAGCTTATGACTTATCCTATAAATGTTATAGAAGCAATTTGATTTAAAACAGAAAGAGTCAAAAAATCTAGTATAAATCAAAATTATCTTTGGCATTTGCATTTAGGTCATATCAATCAAAATAGACTCAATAGGCTTATAAAAGATGGTACTCTACCAAACATGCTTAAGGGTCCTTTGCCAGTATGTGAGTCTTGTATTGAAGCTAAACTAACTAAAAGCCCTTTCAAGGCAAAAGGTAACAGAATGCCAAATGTTCTAGACTTGGTGCACACAGATGTGTGTGGACCAATGAACATAGAAGCTAGAGGAGGTTATGAATATTTCATAACTTTTATTAATGATTACTCAAGAGATGGCTTTATGTATTTAATGCACAAAAAAAAAAATGAATCCTTTGAAAAGTTCAAAAAATTCAAAGCTGAAGTTGAAAAGCAACTTGGCCAGCCATTGAAACAACTTCGATTAGATCGGGAAGGTGAGTATTTATCAGATGAATTCCAGCAATATCTCACTGACAATGGGATAATTTTCAATTTGTCAATGCCAAGAACACCTCAACATAATGGTATAGCTGAAAGAAGAAATAGGACTCTTTTAGAAATGGTTAGATCAATGATATCCTATGCTAACCTTTCAATCTCATTCTAGGGATATTGTATGTAAACTGCTCAGTACTTGCTCAATTTTGCTCTATCTAAAGCTGTACTTAAGATACCAATGGAGCTATGGATTGGTCGTAAATCATATGTACGTCATCTGCGAAATTGGGGGTGTCCTGCATATGTTTTAAAGCTTGAGTCCACAAAGATGGAACTAAAGACTAAGGTGTGCTTGTTTGTAGGATATCCAAAAGGAACAAGAGGTTATTACTTTTATAGTCCTCAAAATAAGAAAGTTTTCATTAGTACGAATGCCACTTTTTAGAGGAAGAGTTTGTGAGAAATCAAAAAACCAAGAAATAAAATTGTCTTAAAACAATTATTTGGTCCTTCAAATTTAGAAGTTAATTTTGAAGATGTCATAACACTTTTGATTCAAGGGTTGAAACAGAAACACAACTTGAACATCAAATGGTGGTGCCTCGACATTGTGGGAGGGTTGTGAGATAACCAGAAAAATACATAAGTTTGGGAGAAAACATGATTACACTCTTAGATGAACATGAATTTGATCCTATTACATAAAAGAAAGCTATTAACAATGTTGATGCTCAAGAATAGCATAAGGCAATGAAATCTGAGTTAGACTCCATGGATTCCAATAAAGTCTAGATTCTAGTAGATCCATTTGAAAGGATTAAACTTATAGGGTGCAAATGAATTCACAAGAGAAAAAGAGAAAGTGATGGAAAGGTAGAGACCTTCAAGGCTAGACTAGTCGCTAAGGGTTTTACCCAAAGTGAAAGGATTGACTATGAGAAAACCTTCTCATCGATTGTTGTACTTAAATCCATCAAGATCCTCCTATCCATAACTGCACATCTTGATTATGAGATATGGCAAATGTATGTTAAGACCGTATTTTTAAATGAAGATCTTGAAGAGCACATTTATATGGCTCAACCAAAAGGTTTCATTAAAAAAGGCCACGAGCATAAGGTTTGTGAATTGCGTAAGTACATTTATGGACTTAAACAAGCATCTAGGTCTTGGAACATAAGATTTGATACTATTATCAAATCATATGATTTTCAGCAAAATGTTGATGAACCCTGTGTCTATGAAAGGAAACAAGATAGAAAGGTTGTTTTCTTAGTCCTATATGTTGATGACATTCTACTCATTATAAATGATATAGGAATGTTATCAACAATTAAAGGTTGGCTGAACCAACAATTCAATATGAAGGATTTGGTAGAAGCTAGCTATGTTTTAAGGATCAAACTTATAAGAGATCGTAAGAACAAGTAGATAGTATTATCAAGCAACCTACATAAACAAGATTATGGCCAAGTTTGCTATGCAAGATTCCAAGAAAGGTTTTATGCCCTTTAGACATGGAATTAAACTTTTTAAGGAGATGCAACCTAAAACTCCAAAGGAAGTTGAAAACATGAGACGGATTCCATATGCATCTGCCCTTGGAAGTTTCATGTATGTTATGCTATGCACTAGGCTAGATATTTGCTACGCAATTGGATTGGTTAGCAGATTTCAGTCAAACCCAGGCATGGAACACTAGACTGTAGTCAAGTGCCTTTTTAAATATCTTTGTAGAACGAAGAATTACATGCTTGTATATTTTGGAAGTGACCTTGTAGCAACAAGGTACACTAATTTAGATTTTCAGTCTGATGTTGATTTTAGGAAATCAACATCAGATCTATTTTCACCATTAGAGGAGGAGCCATAGTTTGGAGGAGTGTAAAGCAGTCTTGTATTTTAGACTCTATTATGGAGGTAGAGTATGTTACGGCTTGTGAAGTAGTAAAGGACGTTGTATGGCTTCGTAAGTTCCTTATGGACCTTAAAGTAATTCTAGATGTAAACAAGCCGATTACACTCTATTGTGATAATAGTGGAGCAATGGCTAACTCAAAAGAACCACGAAATCATAAAGCAGCAAAACATATTGAAAGGAAGTATCATCTCATTCAAGAGATCATACAACATGGAGAAGTACTTGTGAAGAAAATTCCAATAGAGCAGAACCTCGGCAATCCATTCACAAAAACTCTAACATAAAAGAGTTTCTATGGTCACTTAGAAGGTCTTAGAATGAAGGATATGTCATACTTGCTTTAGGGCAAGTGGGAGATTGTTAGGAATTTTGAGAATATGGTACCTTGGAAAGTAAGTATATTCTCATACTTAATTTTATTAAATTTATTTGTAAGGAAGGTATATTTTGATAATAAGAAGAAGAGTTTGTTTTAGTAAGCATTCATTATCTAATTATTAAGGTACCAAGATTCTATTGAGATATTAAAATACATTTGTATGAAGAGTCATACATAGGAGACGTGTATTTTAATTGAACCTAAAAGTTATTCACAACTATATAATAAAGCTGGTCACTTTATTGTGTTAAGGCTGTAGTGTCCAAATTACTTCCAACGAAATGAATATGATTCATTTCAAGGGAATGATACGTCTCAAATCATTGATATGGTTGACTTCGATTAATGACACTATTACATGAACTGGAATCATTTGAGAATCAAATTTAAATTTAACCGTTACTTAAATCTTAATCTCACACTTATGCATTTGCTTATAGTATAATCCAAATCTTGATGGATTGTGAACTTGTATTTAATCTCTTTATAATCTTTGATTTACCAAGAGCATGATCATCATAAAGCGTTGATCTAGACTCTGTATTTTAGGATTATAATTAAGATGAACATTTGGGAACATATATCCAAATAATGGAGTTCATGGCATTAATACCACTTTTAGTGATTTCAAGAAAATTAGTAATTAATCCGGGCCCAATGGATTGATGAATTAGCTACTTATCACATCTGAATACTCAAAAGATTAGATTTAGAGTATTAAATCACTAATTGAATGAAATTTGAGACTAGGGGACAAAATTAACATAAAAGGGAAAACAATAATTTCACTTTTTGTCTTTGGATGATTATGAGGGTTCGCAATGTAAGGTTTGCAATTGGACAACTAATAATTAATATCAAGTAATGACTTGTTTCTTATTTTATAGTTAATCCAAGAGTACAACCATGAATCTATGGTAGAGTGATTTCATGATTAATAAGCTTAAATTATGTTTAATGAGAATAAGAATAATTCTAAGTTTATTGGATCTTGGAATATTTATGCTTAAATAGATTCCCCACTTAGCTTCGAAGAATTCAACTTGTTTAAGTTGGAATGCATATTTTAATTTGTTTAATTAAATTGTGTACAAAAATGACAGCTTTAACATGTTTGTCTTAATTTAGACAAGAAAACATGTTTGGTCTTAATTTAGACAAAAAAAATATGTTTTCCTTAATTTAAGACAAGAAAAATATTTTTGTTTTAATCTAGACAAGAAAACATACTTGTCTCAATTTAGATAAAATAAAATATTTTTATCTTAATTAAAGACAAGAGTTGTCTTAAATTAAGATAATTTTATGAGGATTCTTGCAAAATAAATCTAAACATCCATGTTGATAAAAGAAGATTCCATATTTGACTATCACTCTTTTATTTATTATTAATTCTTTTTAAATAAAGATGGATAATAATAAAATAAAAGTTATTATTCAATAAGAAGTTTTATTTTATCAAGAACTCTAAATGATAATTAAAGAATTAAATTGTTTATTCTTTACTTTTAACTTTGATAATTATGGAGAATATTTGATGCATCTATAACTCTAAATGGATGGTTAAGATTGATTCAAAGGTGTTTCTTTTTTATTAAACTTTTAAGGCAAGAATTTTAATAAAAAGAGAAGAGATTGGAAGAAAATATTAGAACGCACTTTTTCTTGAAAAAGAGTTACAGCAATCACTTTTCTTCTCCTCCTCCAAGCTTTTTCAAAGAAAAAAGAGATAAAATCGGTTGCTTTCTTGTAGTCTTGCATTCCACACCTTGTCCACTAAAGGTCCAAGTTGAAAGAATTCTTGAAGAATAAGTGGTAAACTTGTTTGGTTGAAAAATCATTCATCAGTGTGGTGGTATCCGAAAATAACAATCTCAAAATAAAATGTATAGTTTTTCTTACTTAATAGATTCTTATTTTTTTGGGATGTGATAATGCTACTTGCAATAATAATAATGTGTGTTTTTGCTTGTGTAATTGGATTGCTTGCTTCTTTTATAAAAGAAATTTTTGAAATCCATGCTTTACACAATCACATTAATTCACTAAAATCCTATTCCAACACCCATATCAATAAAAAATGAGATGAGTCTTAAACTTATAAGTAAGGGTCTTCTTCTACCTAATAACTGTCTTTTAGGTTGGAAATGTAAGTCCATGACAAGTTGTATTAGAGCCTACCCAACTTTTTCTTAATGTGGTATAACTGATATTATGGTTGAGGTAAGTCCAAACCAAGATGGATCCCTTTCCATTATAAGTGAAAAGAGTCGGTGCAACAATGGCATTACACACTTAGTTAAAGTATAATGTTATGGATCTTACATTAGTAAAAAATGAGATAGGTTTTGAGCTTATAAGTCTCCATTTAGTAGGATGTTTTTTAGGTAGGAAATGTGAGCCCGTGACAAGTGATATTAGAGCCTACTCTATTCTTCACTAATGTGAGACCCCCTATGAGAGATATTAAGGTCAAAGTGGGCTTAGAACAAGGTGGATCCCATTTCTTTATAGGTGAAATAGCCAATGCAACAAGATCGTTGCACAATTAGATAGAGTAAAATGTCATAAATCCTATATCAATAAAAGATGTGATGGGTCTTAGGATTATAACTAAAAGTCATCGTGCACTTGATAAATATGTCTTTTAAATTGAAAATATGAGCTGTAACACAATTTCTTACTAATATGAGATTCGTGACACGACTAACATGCACACCATTAGCTAGGAGCGATTTCTTTTTTTAGGTTAAGGCCATGAGTGAAAATGAGAAATGGAAGAAAGAGAAGAAGAAAAAAGAACAAATAAACAAGAATAAAAAGACTTTTGCAACCTTAGTGCCCAGCAAAAATGATATATCTCAAGAATTCCCAGACAATCTTATTTATATAGGGTATATTCAAGTTTCTCTCAAAAAGCCTGCAATTTTTTTTAAAAGATAAATAGACAAATGTAGAGTTATTCATGATTTGGGTTGAAGTGGATAGGACGCGATTAACATCTTTAAAACTTAAGATTAAGATTGAGTTCGACTCAATTTGTGTATTTAAATTATATTTATATATTAAAAGATTTTATTTAAAATAACTTTTAAAATTAAAATTAAATAAAATAACTGTTTATTATTTAAATAGCATCTCAAAGTCAAGGCTAGGCTCATGGACACCTTTGCCTGATAGGAGCGATTATCGATATCTTGCAGTTGATGAAATTGAAGCATGATAGTAGTGGAGTTTGATTTGAAATTTGTCGGATGTTCATCCTCTAGCCGATAAGGCTAGTTGTCCCCTAGCATTTGTAGCTTCGTTTCATCTCGATAGAAAATTGCTCAATCAGTGATGGAGTTCCACGTAAATGCACTCATGTTATTGTGGAAGAAGGAAAATTCGCAGCATGTCGTCATCTAATCACTCCTCCTTTGATTTAAATTTGAGGGTTAGTATACATACATATATATATATATATATATAGATTCTGCAGAATTTGATGCTAATTGGTAGTATTAGAATGAAATGGCCAATCGAATAATCAAGCTATAAGCCCGGTAAGTTTGGCATCTATCAATGAAAAAGGGTTGTAAGCAGGCTTGTCACTTGGCCAGAAGCACAGAAAACAACATCACATCTTTCTTGTCAGGAAAGACTTTTACGTATGAAAATTAGTGACATTCTCTCCGGATCTCAAACTCATTTTACAGCGCCTTTTCCAAAAGGAAGTAGGGTTTTTCTCATGATGCTTAATTACAAAGCAGATTTTTCCTTCTTTCGGAAGCTCGAAGTGGTGCATATGTATAATATTATGGGTTTTTATGAGCCGCTGGAACATCTAATAAAACCAAAAAATGTGAAGCTGAACATATATATATGATTTCATTGATGCATCATTGCCGGCCATTAAACTCTTGTCTCAGCAATTGTCTGCTTCCTTCGCATCATCACATGGTTTAATTTTGCATGTGGAGTCCTTGTATACTATATATGTGGAAGAAGATTTTTTTCTTGTCAGAAGCAATCAATAAGATTAAGTGGGTGTTTAGATCTGCTTATGAAAGAATTTTTCTATAATAAAAGTAAAACTTAGGTATCTGATTCTCGAAATTTTAAAATTTTTAGTTTATGAAATGCTCATTTGAGTTTTGAGATAAAGTTATAAGAGTGAGTTTGTTTTTTTTTTTAGGTTAAAAGTTATTATTAAGTTTTCATAAAAAATAATAGTTTTTAAAATTAGATTTAAAGATTGTTTGTTCAATTTATTTTTATAAACTCTTTTTTATGTATATGTTGTTTGATAAATAACTTATATAAACTCTAATTTGGATTAAAATTACCATACAAAATATTTAATAAATAACTATATATTAATCACAAATTCTTTTGTGTACAATGAAAAAAAGTTAACTTAATCTTTTTATCTATTTAAAACAAAATTTTGGAAATATAAAAAGCCTTTATATATTTATAACATAAAGTTTATAATTAATAATAAATCATAAAAAAAGTTTGTTTTTTTAAGAGAGTGATGATAAGATTACTTTTAATAGGTAAGGACATTTTTGAAACAAAAATAAAATTCTCTTGAAAAGCTAGTGTGTTATTAGAAGAAGAGAAGAGAAAACTCTAGGAGCTTTTTGTGAAACTATTTTTTAAAAAGTTTCTAAATTTTATTTTGATTGACTTTTACTTTTAAGAGATAGATAAGTTGAAAAAAATGAGTTCAAATAAACACTATATCAAAATTTCTTCTAAAAGTGCTAAACTGTTAATATAGAGTAACAAATATTTAATAATATTTGTTTACATTTTCACTTTACTCTTTAATAATTGAAAAAATCTAATAAAAATTATATTTTTTCCACTATATCTTTTTTATTTGTTCAATTTTTTGCTCTTGATTTTATTTATTTTTTATGTTTAAATTAATAAAAAATTATTTAACTTATTTTTTTCATTTTAAAACTTGTGATTTGATTTAATAAAATTGGGTCGTATATTTTTATATTTCTTAAAAATAAATAAAAATAGTGTCAAATAATTTTTTACACCTTACAATATTTCTGCTTTAAGTTTTATCAAATACTATTTTAGCTTTTTTGTATAGCACTTTCATAACCACTTTACTTAGAATAGAACCTCAAGTCATGCTAAACATGCTCTAAGTTTCACATTTTATGTGTGTTTTTCCCTATTAACTGAGTACTTGAGATACTTTTTTTTTCTTTTTCTCATTTGGTTTAGTTTAAGTAAGTAAATTAAGTAAGGTGAAGTTATATATACATATATATATATATGCATACATGTATATATGTTTATAAAAAAAATTATAACGAAATTGTAAGAGAATATATTTTTTGGAAAGTAAGCTTGGATTATGAGTATAAGTAAACTTAAAATATTGTTGATTGTAAGTTTTATGAGTATATGGAGGTTTTTCGTCAAATGACTTTTTTGTTTTTTTTTTCCTTGTCTATATTATTAGTGTTTAATTTGCTTCTTACTCTGTATGGTTTTCTAAGGAGTAATTTTTCACTCAACAATCAGAGAGAAAGTGAAATAAATATCTAAAGTCATCCAAACCGGACATTGAATTAATTCAGATGATCACTTAGGATGCGATGGAATGGAGCTTGAGATAATAAAAAATATGTAAAAAACCTTTTAAGCTGTGCAGTCGACTTCTGGGAATGTGACAACAAAAGGCTTCGAGTACATCACCATATGAGCTGTAAGCCCCTTAAACTCGGTTCGAACTTTGACTTCGAACAAGTAAGACGTCACGCTATTATGCTTTAGCCTGATATGAACAACCCATGTGGTGGTTGAAAGAAATTAAATTTAACAAACTTGGAAGTTTAAATTGAACTATCAAAATTTTGTTTTGATAAACTCCACGTACACATTTTATGATTTCAATTAACAATTTATGAATAATTTCTATTCTCGCGAAAAGTTAAATTATTAATTTTATATAATAAAATTATAAAAATATATTTAAATAGAAATAAATAGATTAATTTTGAATTGAACATATTTTAAAAATTTTGCTCGACACAATTAATAATTTAATTATTTGTGAGAACAAAAATCATCAATAAAATGTTGATAAAGAAAAATGATATCCACCTAATGTTAATTGAAAAAATAAAATTACATATTGCTATACGAGAAAAATTAAAATCAAAAAAAATATAGATGAAATTTGCTTAATTTTGGTAAGCAATACTGTGGCAATTAAAATTTGAAATTTTATTTTAAAAATTTTGACTTTAAATTTTAGATAAAATAAAATGAAAAAAATTATAACATGAGAGAAAATTATCTCTTATTGTCTAATTTATTTGGAGTTGCAGTGAACCGGACTTATCCTGAGAGAGATAAGTGTTACTATTAGAGTCAAAATAGCAGATTGAGTCAAATTGGTTGTTAAGCACCTCCAATGACATGTTTCAGGTACAATGTTTCAACCCAAATATTCGCTTATTGACAAATAATGGACTAGTTTGGGAGTTCCATCAAATCTGTTCATCAGTCACTGTCTCTTTGATTTTGACATATGCCAAATCATTACCAACAATTTCCTGTCCCCGGTATCTAGTGGAGCATTGTCTTGTTGGTGGTTAATCAAAGGGCCAAGAGAAATTTTAATTTAGGTGGCCATGTTCTCCTTCTTCTCTGCAAAGCTTCACTGAAAGGGGTCCAATTCTTTTTTTCCATAATTAATATATATAAATTTGACTTTTTTAGTTATTTTTTTAAAAGTTTATTTTTAAATCATTATTAATTGATTTTTTAGAAATATTTTCTTCAAAATTATGAATAAAGTAGTAATCAAAATTATAATTGTTAAAATTCAAGTATTTACAATAATCAAAGTTAAAGTTGAAAATTTTTGACTAAAAAAAGTTAAATTAGAACAATATTTATAGGACTAAGGAAAAATCTTATGCCAACCCCAAGGATGACCTTCCTTGATAGCTATATCTCTCTTATAAAAGAAAAGGTCTTGAATTAAAAGAGGAAAACACAATTCAAATGTTTCATTAGCCATTGAAAGTTATTTGATTGTTACATCGGCTAACGAATAGTGTTAGGAGGCAGTGGAATAAGAAACTTATTGTCAAAGTCCCTAATTAGTCTCTATAATATGGCTTTATTTGTTTCATAGAAATGAATTTTCCAGTTTTTTTTTTAAATTCATATTTTCTGTTGTTTGAATATTATCATGGAAAAATATATTTTATTATCTAAATGATTTTATAACTTTTTTCATTTTTAAAATTAACATCATTACTTTTTTTAGAGCAAAATTAACATCATTATTAAGTTAACCTAGTATCAATAATGCAAACATTATCTTTAAAATGAATTATCTATGTATAATTTCAATTAAAGGTGTCCATGCGTTGGACGGAATTGGATCTGGTTTACATCTCTAAAACATGAACTTGAGGATAGGCTTGACTCACCAAGTCCATCCAGTTAATTTGTTATTAAGTACTAAAATATTTTATATATATTTTTAGAAAACATTTTTAAAACTTTTGCTTGTTGTAGAACATTTTATGGATTAGTAAAACAATACCAATTGATCACCTTAAATTTCTTCTGCTCTTGAAAGAAGTAAGACATTTTTCGATGAACGAGAAATGCACTCTTATAGTAAACCTAATAGTATACTTTTGATGGATATTAATATTTAATTTAAAATATTAAAAAACCTAAAAATATTAATATTTCACTTAAAATATTAAAAAATAAATTACTATTTAACTAATAAAATTTTTTTCTTAAAATATTAATACTTAAATTATTCAATATTATTAAAATATTAAAAAAATATTTTTAATGAAATCATTCTATGTAAATTGAATAAATCTTACTAATAATTATAGTAAAAAATATTTCATTCATGGTTATGGATACATATTTATAAATATAAGTTTTGGATGTTTTACATAATTTATAAATATTTATATTTTTATAATGTTATGGTAAAAAGAATGATGAAATGGAAATTTTTTTGAAATTTGGAGTTTATTTTCATTATATATATGAGATTAAATGCTTTGAACAATATTATTATTTATTTTATCCATTTACATTTCTATTCTTAATTTTGATCCCAAATTAGTGAAAATCAAATAGTACCATTGTTTTGTAATCAATTCTTATTTATCATTTTAACACCTAACTAACTCCAACAATAATAGTGACAAATATTTTTCACAGAATGATTTAAACAATAAAAAATATTTTTAAAATGTTATTCAAATAATAACAAATATTAAAATTTTCTTTAAAATATTTTACATGAAAAAAATATTTTCATAAAGTTATTTTCTAGTTACCCAATGAAACTTTTATTAAAATTAAAATTAAATAAAATAATATCTCGAGCTGAGTTGTGCCTAGTTGATACTATTAAAAGCTAGGCTCATTTCCTTGATTTAAATTAAATTTATTATAAAAATATTAAAAAAATTTATATTAATATGTTAATATTTGTAAATATATTTCATAATTAAAATTAAATAAAATATTTATTTTGTTAATATTTTAATATCTTGAGTTGGCCGGAATAATCCAAGGCTAAATATTCGTGCTCAAGTCATGGTCCGAGTTGAGCCGGCCCGTGGACAAGTCTAGCTTGAAAGCGTGGGAGTTTTTTTTGAAAATTGTCTTAATTCATTTTGGTGTACCAAACTGAGGTAAAGTTAAAAGGTTTCTTTTAAAATTTTTTTATTAACTCTATTAATTTTGAGCTATTTACTTACTGAAGTGGCATTGTAGCCATGTAATCAAGTTAAGGATTCCAAATTAATAGAGTAAATGATTTTGACAATTTTAAACATTTTAAAGTTTTTCGATTGAGAAACATAATTGTATGAAGCATTTTTTTTTTTGTTTAAAAGGGAAAACAAAAGCATGAAAGAATCAAGAAAGAATGTATCTAGTCAGGCCAATTAGGAATGCCAATAAAAAATCATAGAACAAAAGCGAGTACAACGCAGTTAGAGGTGCCTGAATTAGTAGTGTAGGTGACTCAAAAATTGCTAGCTCCTGGTTGAGGGAGAAACTTGATTAGACCATGCATGTTGAACAACTCAGTAAGACTACTTATCTTCCGAAACATTTGGGGCTTAATAGAACAGAGCCAAATGCTTTACCAAGTCTCGCAATCTCTCAATGCATAGATCAAAGATTATTATTCCTAAATTAATCTCTGGTGGTGCACACAACTTAGTAATAATTTGACTAAGTGAAGCATTTTAATTGTATTGACAACATTGGGAATGAAATAGGAAATAGATAGTAGGATGTGCCCTTTTATCATATCGAATAAATCGGGAAGCGAGGCTTTGGGCCTTTCGGATTCTCTGAAGCCTTGGTCTTCTAGTGTAGGGCCTAAGAAATGAAGATTTAACATTACTCAGTCCAGACCAGACTTAAGTATAAAGAATATTTTTGTACAACTAGCTGTACAAATAGGCCCTACTTTGCAATTGTTTTCAAGTACTGTATGTAGTCAATAAAATAAACCAAGAAGTAAATTAATAAATTTGACAATTTTTAACATGAATTGTTTGACAATTAATAAACAGGCATCCAATAAGTAAAGATAAGATTGTTCATAAATTACGAAAAATGTGAGAGCCTTACTGAATTGTGAACATGAGTGACCCGTTGAACCAGGGGCATAGCCCGTTCAATTTGGTTCATCAACCCCCTAATCTTTGGGGGTGGCAGTTCCACTACTAGGGTGCTAATCAATTGCCTCAGTCCCATAAAAACTCTAAGGATTTATCATTAAAATTTCTGAACCAATCCTTTTTTTTTAAATAAAAACATAATACACCCGTTTGTATCTGTTTTCTACAAGTATCAACAGTTCCATGAGATGTGGTGTACTCCATTATGGGAATGTAACAGTAACTGTAAGCATCCATCAGAAACATGTACCACCAGCTTTTGACTTCAAATTTTGGGTACAATGCTTAAAACCATGTTGGTGAAAGAAAGCTACGACTCTTCCTTGAATTTGGGGGCCCTTATGAAATTCTTGATTCAAGGTGGAATCCATTAAAATCAAATCCAAGGATACCAGACAGAAATTCAGACTTATCCGAAGTTGGGATTTCTGGAGGCAATGAGGGTCCCACGAAAAAAAAGGGAATCTCTTTTATGCTATGTTCGGTAGAAAGGAAGGAATATAGAGCCATGTAAAAAAGGCAAGAAAAAAAAAAGACAAGAGAAAAGAAAAAAAAATAGATGGAAAAAGAGAGATTAGAGATAAAATTATAAATAAAATTATTAATTTAAGTCGAATGAGTGATTTCCTTTCACATTTGGAATGGTTGGATTTGTATGGATAGGGAAAGGTGCAAATCTACTCATTTTTTTTTTCGTGAAAAGCAAAAATAGATTCAGTTCATAAAAACCAAGGAAGCAGGTAAATTCATTCTTTCTCTTGTTTCCCTCCTGCTTAACTGAAAAAGGGTGATTGTTCATACATATATGGATTCATATTTACTAAAATAATAATAATACAAAAAGGTAATATAGAGGATACCAATCTCTTTATTTGTTACATCTGTGTTAGTTACAGGTACAATAGGTATTGATATGTTATTAAAATCAATCGATCAATAGTTTCATAATAATAATGATATGATGGTGATGATGATTCCTTCGTTAGTATCATTAGCAAATAAATCATTTATACTAATATTGACAAGTTTAGTACTTACATTCATGAACTGTTAAATTGTCAATGTATTGCACACAACTTATCGCTTCTATCATCAAAAACTTTAAAATCTTTGTTTATAAGTGACAATTTTGATAAAGTGACAAGTGATTCATTGGCAATAGATAAACTTCTGCGAGCATCAATAGTAACATACAACTTTTGATTTAACATGTTGCATTTCTTTTTTGTTTTAAAAGTTTAAAATTGACTTGATGAAGAAGAACAGATATGGAAGGAAACCAGCTCTGGTTGGAAATGATTCGCATCATTTTCCAATTGGGTTGTCCATATCCATGGTGAAGCACACACTCAAACGGCCACCACGATTTGTTCCAAATTTGATCTGAAACAGTACCTTAAATAAGGCCACTAAAGTAACAGCCATACACAATTCTGTCGTCACTCAACTTTTTTCCTTTTATTGCACCATTATGTGTCCAACACACCTTCAACCAATGGCTTTTTCCTGGAAACAATCATTCTTAAAGTATCTTCGCTTTGGATTATGCTTTGAAATTCTTGACTCCAATTATATTGGTGACCTTTTTGACTCACGGAACTTGCAAGAATTGATGTAAAACCATATGATATGGAGATGACTAATTTTGCTCATGTACTTCTCATAGCCTTTGTAATTAAATCTGAAAATTGTTGCCGCAAACTCTTTTGATAACTAAAAGATATATAAATAGTTTTCAAAGTTATTGGATGAGAAAGACGACTATGCAATTAATTAAACAATTTCCTTTTTTTTCTAAAATAAGATTACTTTTATAAGTAAAAATAACATGCATTATCAAATAATTTTCAGCAAATACAGCACAGTAATTACATAGAGCAAACCAAACCATGCAGATTGATGTAGCTAAGCAATTTCAATATGTATTGGCCGCGGATGCGTAAATATTTGGAATTTGCATTTGCTCATCTAAGTACCAACATATAAATGGTAAGGTTTCCCAAATTAAATTTCTGTTGTCATATCCATGGATGACTACTCTAGAAGATCCATCATATGTATGATAATTAAGCTCCTGAGTCAGCTAGACAGAAAAACAACGTGAAGCTTCGACAATAACAAGGTAATTATGCAATACAACGGGGAGCATGAATGGTGAAACCAAGTACCATAAAGGCAAATGGTCAGCTTTTGGGCGTCGCTCCTTCATTATACTAATGAAGAAAACTAAAGAGATGCGTATACGTAAAATCTATGTGCATAGAAAAACAAAGCCAATTATTCTGGTCATGAGGGAATTGATATCGAAACCAAAATAGTATCAGAAAAGCCATATGTTTTCCTTTCGAGCCCCATGATAGAAGATAAGCAAAGTGTCTGAGTGGAAAGTTGAAAGGGAAAGGGCAATAATGAAACATCCAACATTTTTATTTTCAATTGCTGAAACTAATGGGAGTTGGTGGTAGTCGTGTGGATAGCACACTCCCTTGGTTTACTTAATATTATCTCATTCCCACTCTTCCTTTCCCACGACTGAGTGCTATCCCATTCAGCAATACATTAATTTGGGGGTTTTTGAGTGGGTTGTAGGGGGAACATCCTTTGGGTTTTAATAATCCCACCTCTGCAATCACCTAATGGATTTTGCTAAAGACAGCACCAGAAAGAAAAAAAAAATGTCGATAATAATACAGAGTGTTTCGTAATAGGCGCTTTGGTTTTAAAGCCACGAGCTTAGACCTTTATATAGTGATAGCTTTCATAAAAGGAGTTGACGAACTTTGAAAAACATTAAGAAAAAAAAAAAGAAGGTAATTCCATACAGTTTGGCATTGTTTTCCCTAATTCTTAGTATTGTATATGTTTATAATTAAGGCCGGATTTAGAAAATTTTCTAAATGATATCATAACTAAAATAATAATAATTAATTTTTTTTTAAATCCAACATCTGTTGGTGGAGTACTTAGATCAAATTCAACACGACTTTGTTTAGAAAGTTGTTGAGTACCATTATTAGTAAAATTATGTTGTTCTTGCCCAACACTTGAGTTTTATGAACAATTTCTTGAATTTTAAAATATCTTTTCATGATTTATTTATCTAAAAATCTATTAAAATTACTGTTCATTTCTCATTAAAATAAATAAAAATATTAAATTAAATAAAGTATGATCTTGCATAGCAAATTATCATGTTCAACAACTAACAATTTGACAAATTTCTATTCATTGATTAAAAGTATCCACAAACCAGATAAAATTAAATTACAAAAATCAAATAATTAAACGATATATCTATAAAATAAGTCAAAAAAGAGAAAAACTCATAATTTTAAGATATTATTTACCTGCAATACTATTTTTTATTAGCTAGATTTTGTTTGGGTCCCAAATTATCACGTTAATAAAAAATTATTTAGACATAAAGTATTTAAAAACTTAATTTGAATTAAAAATTACTTACAATTGAAGCCTAGATAAGTTATTTTAAGAGAGTGAAAAACACACCTAAAGATTGAGAAAAGGAAGCGTTACTGCAGGTTTCAAAAATAAGGCTTGAATTTTTAGACAGAAAGAGTAGTTTAAGTTTTGACTTTTTTATTCAAGTCTTAAATTATAAAAAGGAATTTTTTTATTTTTTCATGTAGTATTTAAATATTAATATATAAATTACTTTTTGATAAATTTACTCTGATTTGGAATCTTTGACATACTCTCTACAAAATTGTAAAAAAATTAATGGGTTCATAAATGTATTAAACTACATAAAACTCTAATAAGTAGTATAACAACTAAAATTTTTTGGTAAGTGAGTGGTGTCATGTGACACTACTTCCTTCAAGGTAGGTCCCCCTACCTATAATATGAGTTTTGGACTGACTTTTGACAAATTATTGCATTCAAACGAGATTTATTTTGTGTGCCTTAAAGCCTTGAGATGTCTTTAGGGTTTGTCACACATCCAAAAATTCAACTAAGTTTTGTGAGAGCAAGTGGTACCAAAAATTCAATTAAGTTTTGTGAGAAGTAAGTGGTAACATTATTGACATTGTCCATTAACCAAACATCGTCCAGCTTTTCTGTAGAGTTGCAAAGGGTTTTTGAAATCAAGAAGAAGAAAAAAGAAAAGGTTTTTTAAATACGAATTATGAGAGAAGGGGATTGAGAGGCAGACGGAAGAGTTCTCAAAGGGATTTAATAACTATTTTTGTTAATAATCTTCCCTGAAAAGTCCATTGGATATGCTTAGTAACGATATGCCGGAAGTTTGGAAAGGTGGAAGATGTTTTCTTTCCATAAAAGACAAGTAAAAGTGGCAGAGAGACTGTTTTGTCAAGTTTGTTTCAATGGTAGAAGCCTGAAGGGTGGTTTCGTATCTCAATGGAGTAAGGCTTTTTGATCATAAGATTGGTGTCAATATTTCTTGATTTGATATCAAAAAATTGATCTGGAGAAGAGAACTACACAATTAAAAGAAAAAAAATCCTTAATCATTCATTGAATGATGAACATGTCAAACAATTCCATAAATATGCAAAAGAAGAAGTTCAAAGGATGAAAAAAAAAAGCGAAAAGTTATCTCCTATGCCCTTAACTTAAAGCCTATGCCTAAATACTATGTATAGACTCTTACAACCATAACATATTTGTTTACTTGAACATAGTTTCATTTCTTTTTAAAAGAATTAAAAGAAATGAGAATGGTTATTACACAAAGGAAAAAAAAGTCTTTTTCATGAGATATAACTCAAAATGGAAATTTTAAAACTTTTCCATTAAGTAAGATCAACTTTGGTTGTTTAATATAGATAAACCTCATTATTGATAGAAGTTTGTTATACCTTTAAGCCTTTGATATCAAAATCAAGAGACTACTTCAGCAAGGATATCAAGACCTTCGTCCTACAAACTCGAGCTATCTAAGTGCGCTTAGCCTATATTGGTGATTCACACAGACTTTAAGTGCAACAACAGTAAGAGTGGGTTGGAGTTTGTTTACACTACCAAGCCTAGTGCTAGCGAGGATGAGGATCACTCATTACTTTCTAACTTCCCATGTGAATGCCGAACCAACCAACAAAGTAAAAGAAGAAGAACGTGTGTTGACTTCTAGGGAAAAGGCCAAAAACTGACACCCAAGCTAAAGTCAACAAGCTTGCCAAGATCCAAGACTTTAGAAGGTTAATCGATTTTTGATGTCGGAGCATTGTGAAATACACCAATCGTGGCGAAGTTAGAAAACCCTACTAAGGTGAACCACCAATCTTGGCAAGATTAGCCCCACTAAGGTGAAGAATAACTAAAATCTCACTTTAGTTGGGTAAACCAAAGATACTAAAGCCTCGTTCTCTTTAAAAAGAGCTTAAAAAAATAAGCACTTATATTTAAAAAAATATTATTTATTAACTCTCAACTTGAATGTGAATAATAACTAAGCTTAAGGGTTCTATTTATAGTATTATAAGCCCACATCCTAATAAAACTCTACTTCTAGTTGTCTAACACAATTAGAATAGTTAATAAGAGATTTAAATAAAATAGGTGTTCTATTCCTAAATAGAACATGAATAGCTTAAATTCCTAATACAAGTAAAAGGAGAATTCTATTATGCTTATAATTCCTAAATCAACTAAAATTAGTAAAAACTAAATTAAATAAAATATAATCCTAAATGCTTCTGCATCATTCTCTTCGGGTCAGAAGAACTCGGCTTTGATGAGTAGGCCTTGACATACTTCATGTTTGGATCCACATATTATCATAGTCCATACCAACCATTTGAACAATTCATCCATTGTTTTGAAGGTTGTTTTCCATTCATCTCCAAGTTACATTTGAATTTGATGATATCCTTCCTTCAAATCAATCTACAAAAACACTCTAGAACTAATTAGTTGATCAAGCATGTCATCTAATTGAGGAATATGAAAATCATACTTAATTACAATCTTGTTAATGGCATGGTTGTCCACAAAGCTTTCAATAAGTTTTCAAAACTTTTGTTGACCAATTCTGTTTGACCATCCTTGGATAAGGGTAAAGATACTTCATTTTCCTTAGAGACTAATAAGAGATAGAAATAGTTTGACTCACAATAAGTTTTGTTTAAGCAGACATAGTGATGAGTGCTTTATCATCCTCTTATCTTTTTAGTTGGTCTTTTGGCTTTAATAGAGTCAACATAACTTTTACTCTATCCTTGATGAAAGAATAAGTATTCTTGTATCCATCATGGTGAGCTTGACTATCATATTGCCATAGGCATCTTAACAACAAGTGGCATGCATCCATTGGGATAACATCATACCGGACTTCATCTTCATACTTATTTTCAATAGAAAATTGAACGCAACAACACTTTGTTACCTTAACTTTGTTTCCTTTTCTTAGACATTGTAACTTGTAAGGATGAAGATGTAACTTAGTTGGAAGTTTAAATTTTTCCACCATGTAGTTGGCAACAACATTCTCACAGTTTCCACTATCAATAATGACATTACAAACCTTCCCTTGGGATGTGCACCTTGTATGGAATATGTTATGATGAAACCAACTTTCATCTTCAGTCATCATAGCAGTGTTAAGGTTATGATGAACAATAAGAGGTTCTCCATGGTTAGTAGAAACTTCTTTTATCTCGTCGTTGTTGATTATTTCTAGCTCTTCTTTTATTTCGTCATCATATTTATCATAAACTGATTCTAATTTTTCTCAATCCACTTAATCTTCTTTATCTATTAAGGAAATAATTCTTTGATTCGAATAATCAGAAGCAATATGCCTAAATCCTTGGCATTTGAAGCACTTTTTATTAACATTAGAAGCACGAGTAGTCCCTTTATCATTACTGCTTGTAGTTTTGGAAGAGTTTACCTTTGGAGGCAGAATAGTTGTTGAACTTGGACTTTCATGGTTTGAGATAGATTTTTGTTGTCTAGATGAACTCATTAAGCTTTTCTGTGATTGTTGTCTTTCAACCTTTAATGCTAATCTGATGACATCATTTAAGTTTCAATATGCTTGTAGTTGAACAACATCTGCAATTTCAACATTGAAGCCCCTAAGATAACGAGCTACAGTTTGTGCTTCAAGTTCATGGACATCGCACTTCATATGAAGTTGTTCGAACTCCATTGTATATTCTTCTACCGACATTGTTTTTTGCCTCAAGTTATGAAATTTGATAAAAATTTCTTGTCGATAATGCTCAGGAAAGAACTTATACTTGAGTTCTCAACTCATATTATCCCATGTTCTGATCTTGTTGCGGTCTTCTCTTTCTTGTTACTTTTTAAGATTTTCTTACTAGATAGAAGAGTGCTTTTTCAATTTAATTGCCACAAGCTTCACACGTTTTTCATTGGGAATATCTTTGAGCTCGAAAACTCCTTTTATTGTGTAAAGTTAGTCAAAGAAATCATCGAGATTAACTTTTCCTTCAAACTCAGGAATGTCGACTTTAATTCCTAAATCTTTGGTAGCAGCAGTTCTCAGGTGACGAATAGGTACTTCTTCATCAGAGGATGAATTTTGATGAAATGGGTTGGTGTCATTCTCTTCATCACTAGAGTTGCTATTGTTGATTTAAGCATCACGTTTAGCTAGTTGCTCTTGTAATTCTTAAATTTGTTGATGTAGTTCTGCAATCTCGATCTCGTGATTATCTCTTTGACGATTTTGATGTCTTGGGGGCATTTTATTGTATGGTGATGACAATGTGGTAATGTAGAAAAAAAATGATGATATAACTACAAAGCAATAAATAAAATTACCCGAACAAGGAGTATCGAAACTCGACAGCGAACATGAATTACGCAGCGAACAATGATCTTCCCACTCTGATACCAAACTGACATTGAGCCATTGTAAAGACACCTAGGTGTTATGAAAGACACCAATCATGGTGAGGTTAGAAAACTGCACTCAGATAAACCACCAATCTTGACAAGGTTAAAAAACCCCACTGAGGTGAATAATAGCTAATATCCCACTTTGGTTGGCTAAACCAAAGATATTAAAGCCTCTTACTCTTTAAAAAGAGTCTAGAGAAATAAGCATTCTTACTTAAGAAAATATTATTTATTAACTCTCAACTTGCATGTGAATAGTAACTAAGCTTAAAGGTCCTATTTATAGTGTTATAGGCCCACATCTTAATAAAACTCTACTTCTAGTTGTCTAATGCAATTAGAATAGTTAATAAGATATTTAAATAAAATAGATGTTCTATTCCTAAATAGAACATGACTAGCTTAAATTCTTAATAAAGTAAAAGAAGAATTCTATTATACTTATAATTCCTAAATCAACTAAAATTAGAAAAAACTGAATTAAATAAAATATAATCCTAGACGTTTCTGCATCAATTTCTCTTCTTCCTCTCTTAGGGTTTCAACTTTCTCAAGTAGTGCATAAGTGTCGCTAGTTTGCAGCATATCCATCTTGTTTATAGGCAAACAGATTAATCCTAACCCTAGTAAGGATTTGTTAAATTGCTTATGACAAAATTAAACTATTTCAATTAAGTGCTTAGAAGTCAATACCTTTTCAATTACCTTTAAAGTAATCCACAACTTTACATTGTTACTTATAATCCTTTAATGTGTGTGATCCATTAAATTCTTAATATGTTGAAAATAAATATAAACTACAATTCAAAACCATTAAGGATTAGATGAATCAAACAATTTGCATTCATCATCAAATCCCTAATTGATTAGTTCATATTTATAATTCAAAATTGATATCTAGTAATGTGTTATGATTATCCAAATATTATGAAAAGTCAAAGAGATTTGACTTAATCTTTCAATACTTCATCTTTCAGTGTAATTCAATCCTTTATCATCAAATATCTCTTGAAGATATAGAACATGGTGTAGTTTCTACTCTATATTATTTTTAGAGTATGATGCATTGTCTACTTTATAATTGTCTTTATGATTTTAATTCTTGAAGCTTGTTCTTACCTCTTTAATGAAATTTAAAAGACTTATTTTCTAAATCTTCATTCTACGTTGGTTAAGGATTTTCTTGAGTTAAGACACGCCAAAAGCAATGGGATATCTCCTTTGAAAACACTAAGGGTGATGCATTATTTATTGATTATTCATCTATATTCATGTGGTTTATGCTATACCCAATGCATACCTTATTTTACATCCTTGGTTAGGATTACTTAAGGTAATATCAAAGCATAACCATCCTCACATAAGATAACTTGATGACCTTAAGTCTAAGGATCACTTACATAAGTGACACATGATAATATTTTCATAGACACTTAAGTGAGACACAAAATAGAATTCTCATTGTGAGTCATGTTCAATGAACTTGTTCTTGGAACAAGTATCCACATGTTAGTTTCAAGTATCTTGACATTCTAATTTTATGAAATTCATGGCTTACTTCACAAGTAAAAAACACAATAAATCCTCTTTTTGGGCTTATATCAATGCCTTGTCTTAAAATATCGACTAGAAACTAATTAGGAGTAAGCCTTTGATGTAGTGAGGATTTCATAACTATAAGACATTATAATTCCCACACAAAGATATATTTTTTTCAATCGCAAAAGATTTTGTGTTAATAAGTGCAGATACAAACATGTCAGCTCCATAATCATCTATACAGAGAAGATAAGAAAATCAATATAGATGCTTAGAAAAAATCATCAATAGCAGAGCACATAAGCTAGGCAAAGAAAAGCATAGTCGAAATAGACAACAAATGAACTACTTGCAACTCAGCATATAAAGACAAACAGAAGTGAAATAACTCAAAAAGGCAAAGAAGTAAGATCAAAATAGAGCACTGAATAACAGAAGACATGGAAAAGATCATCAGAATAATTGACACCCACCTTAGCCAATCGATCAACAAGATTATTGGTAGATATTGGGATCTTAACAACAGAACAATCTTGGAATCTTTTCTTCATGCTGTTAATAAGATTCATGATATTCACTCCATGGAATTTATCTTATAGCAATTACCATATGAAAATGTGTAAACTTATATATAAAGAAAAGATTTTATTATTGCAAATGCGTAAAATCAACATCAATGTTTTCTAGACTACACGTCGATTGATTTGTACGACACATATCAACTTTATGAATTTCCCACTTACACTAAAGCTAATCAATAACTTATATTTATTTCCAATTGTCAAGTCGAGGTTGTTTTGTTAAATAGTAAACTACATATTTCTTATATAACAATAATTCACAAGCTTATATAAAAAAAGTAATTGACGTGAAGTAGAAAAAGAGATTTATCTATCTAATATAATGAGAGTGTTTAAACTGTAAACCATAGGTTTTATAAACTTTGTTGTAGAATAGATAAAGAACTCAAACATTTAAAAACCAAACTCCTGATGACCATTAAGAAATGAAAATGTGAGCGCAATTGTCAATGTCCAATTATCATCCTGTCACATTAAAGAGACTTTCTGATACAAATTAGACTGATTGAAGATCACATTTCCTCTAGACACTCAAAAAAGTGTAAATAGTTTATTTTGGTCACTACTTTTTAAAAATTATTTTACAACGTAGTACTATATAAAGAATGATGAGAATAATTGGAATAAGTGAAGCTCTACTTTGCGTATAACAACTAGAGCAAGTGAAACACTGTTTCACGATTAACAATTAGAGTAAGAGGAGCACTATTTACAGAATAACAAATCCAAGTGGAACAACTACTTCACATAGAATAACTACTTCTCACAGATAGTAACGAAAGCAACTTGAAATAAATGATAAAATTAAAAGGTTATTTTCATCTTGAGATGTTTTGGAGAGTTTGACTAGGTGGTTCAGATATGAAAGTAGTTAAGAGATCTTCCTCTTAACTTTTTCTTGAAGTTTATGTGTTTTCTCTTGTTACCTTGCTCTCTTACCTATTCACATACAAAAGAAAAAGGTGTATATGAATCAATACAAGAAAGCAAGGTAAGAAGAGGAAACACTTGTACTTCAAGAAAAGGTTAAGAGGAAAACCTCTTAACTACCACCATATTTAAGCTACGAAACCAAACTTTTTGATACATTCCAAGGTAAAAGTAACCTATAAACCTTGTCACTTATTTCAGATTGTTGTCACTGCTATCTGTGTGAAGTGGTTATTTTATGCGAAGTAGTTGTTCCACTTATATTAGTTGTTTCGCAAGTAGTGCTCTACTTGCTTTCGTTGTTCTATGTGAAGGAGTGTTTTGCTTGCTCTAATTGATCTGTGTAAAGTAGTGCTTCACTTGCTCTAATTGATCTAGTGAAGTAGACCTTCATTTGTTGTAGTTGTTCTCATCATTCTCTATATAGTACTATGTTGTCAAACAATTCTTAAAAAGTAGCAACCAAAATAAACTATCTATAATAATAAAAAATTAATGAAAGAGAAAGCACAAATATATATATATATATATATATATAACCGAAGAAATTGAAAGATTTGAAACGCTTTGTGCTTTTCTTCTTTTGTCTTGTTCAATATCATGCTTTAGGCATGAACTTGTCTTCCGGTGTAACTGCCTTGAAGTACATTCCTTTTGGGATAAGCATTATTGCAAATTTCATTATCTCCACAACGTATTGACACATATAGATTGCCGACCAGAACCTCAAATTTTGTACTTCTATGCTTTCAGTTTTTCTTTTGTATATATCCATTTACTTCTTTAGATCTGTTATAACTCTTTCCCGTTTCCTTTTTGGCTTTTCAAACAATTTGAAGCTTTAACAATTTTGAACAGGAGCAATATCCCATGTAGAATTTGGTTGCAAAGTGGAGTAACAATCAGTACATTTTTACCAAATACCATTTGTGGTGGCCGTACAAAATATGAAGAGTCGAGTCTCTGTTCATTGTAGAAGTGATTCACAGGGCGGCAAAGCTTCCTTTTCTTGGTCAAAAATCAGCTTGATTAGGCTTCTTTAAAGATTGTCCAAGACCTGCATGGAGATAATAGTAATGGGATGAGCAGGAATCGAATAGTGTGGTTGCTGTACATAGTTGATATCAGATCATGACACCCCCCGCAAATTAAGACCTGCCATACAAAAAAGTTTCTTCTTTTCCATAAAGTTTATGACCTTGAAATTTTTATCATCTTAATTCTTAATTATCTACTCTAGGTTTGTTTTGTTTCTCTTTAACAGTCATTGATATATCACCTTTGTTTATTTATTTTTCTATGCTAGAAAGGTACTGGTATCAGGTCAGGCAGTCTTTATTTTGGAAAAGCAATCAGGTAGTCTCTTTGAAAACGAGGAAATTTTCTTCTCTTTTTCTTCTTCATACTTCTTAAACTTTCCTTGAAGAAAATAATCCCTTATTTGATGCATATAAAGGATTTCAAGAGATGTGAGGTTGATGAATATATATTTGTATATGTGTATACATAATATTTAGTCACACAGGAGGATTTTTTATTTCTTTTAATATTAAAATGTGTAAACCACTAAGACGAAGTAAGGCTTCTTTAGGCAGATAACGAAATTTCGAACTTAGGCACACCATCTAAGAAAAATTTTATTTCTAGGGAATATAGACAGCTATTCATTGTTTTTTCCTTGTGAGATATTATACTTCTTCCATATCAATGAGTGCTTATGCCCCACATTTGGCTCCATCACAGTGAACTTCTCCCTCAATAAATACCCTTCTAGGAGGCGTGTGTCCTCCACAATTCTCCATCTTTCCTTCATTAATTGCCTTCATTTTCTTCACCATTCTCAATCCTTTTCTCATGGAGACCACCAATGGAACATCTTTCAATAACCAGAAGTTCACTATTCCGGTGGTGAATGATGTTGAGCAACAAACAAGCATGGAACTTGAAGCAAAAGACGACTTCAATTACTCAAAACGATCGCAATGGCTACGAGCTGCAGTCCTAGGAGCCAACGATGGACTTGTCTCCACTGCATCACTGATGATGGGTGTTGGTGCAGTAAAACAAGACATTAAGGCCATGATACTAACCGGTTTTGCAGGTCTGGTAGCCGGAGCTTGCAGCATGGCCATAGGTGAATTTGTTTCTGTGTACTCACAGTTAGATATTGAGCTGGCGAAGATGAAAAGGGACAAACAAAGAGGTGAAAATAGAGAAACAGAAGAAGAAGAAGCTGGAAAAGAAGGAGAAAAGGAGTCTTTACCAAACCCTTTGCAAGCAGCTGCAGCCTCGGCTCTTTCATTTTCAGTGGGGGCAATGGTGCCATTGCTAGCTGCATCTTTTATAAGGGAGTATAAGGTGAGGTTAGGTGTAGTGATTGGAGCAGTGACCTTGGCTTTGTTGGTGTTCGGATGGTTGGGGGCTGTGTTAGGGAAGGCTCCAACCGTGAGGTCTGCAGTTAGGGTGTTGGTTGGCGGGTGGCTGGCCATGGCTATCACCTTCGGCTTAACCAAGTTGATTGGATCAAGTGGGCTTTGAACATCCTTTTTCCATGCCTTTTGGTCAATGTGAGTCACAGAACTGTTACCATGTTGTTTCTGTCTGCTATATTTTCCTATGTTGATACTTCCCAGGACGCAATATGTGCATGGGAAGATGGGTTGCTCTATATATTGACAATATATTTAGAAAGGGTACTTAAGTAGAATTGTTCATGTAATATCTAAGTATCTCAATTTAACTTAAATAAGTATATAAATAACTTCTCTGTAAAATGATGATTTCGTGTAAATTTTAGATTAAACAAATTCCAGTGACGCTAAGTTGTGATTCCTTTCAATCTTTTTTCAGTTTTGTTTCTTCTATATATATGTACATAATTTTAAACTATACAACAGAGGTAATTCTTCTCATCTCAAGATTCAAATGAATTTTCAAGTTTGAACACCATTTCTTTGTAATTCAAGTGATGAAATTGCAAGTTAAACATAAAGTTGTAAAAATTATTTAATTTGAATCTAAAAAATTAAAAAAGTTTGGTCAAGTAGATCGGTCTTTAATTAGGAATAAAAGAGGAAAAGTAAGTTGTCTGAAAGACGCACGAACTCGTAAGAGACAAGCTTGTAAAGGGGGAGACGAGGCTTTTTCTGGGTGGATTCTTACGCAAGCTCTATCAGTTCAGCTGCTTTTATAGTGATGAAACTAATACGCGGATACTTTAGGTTCATTTATTGCCATGCCTTTTTCTGTCGTTTTCAATGTTGCGAGATAACATCAATCGCAGTTTATTAACCTGGCCTTTATTATAACAATGCCTCTATGGCGAGAAATTACAATTTTTTTTAATTTAACAATTAAACAGATTATATATATTTTTATCACCTGTCTTCATAAAACTTGTTTTCGAATAAAATTTTTAATTTAACAATTATACATATTAATCATGTTTTGATTACTTTTTATTCACTGTTTTTTATAATGTCATCGTACAAACTTGCTATGTGTCATTATAATTAAAAAAAATTAAAATTTTGTTCGGTTAATGTTTTCGTTTTTTACTTACTTTTGTTTTTTGCATCTCGTTATTTAGCTTTAATTTTTTCTTTTTGTCTTTTTAGTTTATTTTTTATAAATATATATAAAAAAACAGTAACCCATCAGAACTTAAAGAATTCGAACGAGCTCTTGTAATTTACTATCGACAATCGCCTGAGATATATAATTTACTTCCGTGAGAGATGGAAGTTGGACCATTCGCTTTTTGCACGTCACAGGATAAATTAAAGATTTCTAAAAAGAAGAAGAAAAAAAAGTAATAGCAGATGGATGGTAAGTGTCGGGTCGTTCACCTAGCTGGCATTAAAGGAAGCATACCACTAGAAAAAGAGTGCACCAAGAACTGAAAGGTCAAGATTCAAGAATTATAAGGTGCCCTTAATATAAGGAAGGATATCATGACAATATGAAGCATAACTGAATAATGTGCAGTCAAGCAGCGAAAGAGAAACTGACTATTTTTTTTGAAAGATAAAATTTGTTAATCAACTAGGAAAGAAATCTTTCCATGGGAATCAATACAAAACATGGATAGACCCCCAAACGGCAAAAAACAGAAGAAAGAAACGAAAAAAAAGACCCTGAATTATAAAAAGCAGGAAACAAAACTTTGGGAAACAAACCAAACAGTAACACATTCGGAAAGAAATCACAACAAAGCAGAAAGCCAAGACAGAGACCACTTAAAGATGAAAGAGGTTAATCAACCAAAGTAGCACTAACATCAATAGAACATCAGTACAGCAGGAACATATAGCCAAGGCCGCAGCAGCAGAGTCGAGAACACGACAAAAATAGAGGGTATTACTAATGAAAAGTTCCATCGGTAATACATAATATTCTGTCAGTATCATGCATCACCAACGGATTTGCTGATGAAAAATTCCATTAACACTTGATCAGAAAAAACGTCATTGGTAATGCAAAATCTATTGATAATGAAATTTTTTGCCTGTAAATTGCCGATTGAAATTTCCCTCGGCCGTTCTGTTGGAAAGGAGTTGGTTCCATTAGTAAAATGTTCATTGATATTAGTTGAAATTCTTTGATAAATTTTGTCGTTAATTACCAATGAAACAATATCTATCGGCAATTTCATCATTAATTACCAACAAAATTGAAATACTAAATCTTTAAAAGTATCATACAATTCGTCAAAAGTATATGAATTAAGTTCATAAGATGAAGAGATTACCTTTAGTTATTCATGAGCCATGAGGAATAATTCAATTTGATTTGAAGATTCATCTTCACTTGATTTCTTATTTGCATTTGTCTTGCTGCTTGTTGAGCATTGATTCCCATAAAGCTTGTCTTCCAATTCCTTTTTCTTCATTGTTTCTCCATATAACTCTTCTAATTTTTCTCAAATTTCTTTGGTTTTTTTGCACACGAACAATTTATTTTATTCTTTATAATCAAGTACACAAATGAAAGTGTGCATGGCCTTGGAGTTTATTTGTACTCTCCTCATTTCTGTCCACTTTCTTTTATCTTCAGGAGTTTTCTCACCATTTACCGAATTGGTATTCAGAGAATGAAGGGACCATTGGTAATGGCATTGCACATCTCATAGTCACAAGCCCTAACATAGATGGACATCCTAGTACTCCAAAACTGATAATTGGTTTTATCAAATAGAAGAAGCCTATTTGTGGATTGACCATCAGCATCATTAGAATTTTAAGTAGCCATTAGATTTTTCCCTTAAGATGTTAAGCCTTAAATTCAAAGGTTAGTCTTTGATACCATTTGTTGGTCCAGAAAAGAGTGCTAGATAGGGGGGGCAATGAATAGTATTTAAAACTATTTTTGAGGGTACTTTTTGAAATTTAAAATCTGTTTGGAAGATTTAAGATGGATGGTTTGAAAACTTATCAAGGTTTGCAAACACTAAGTAAAGAGATGTTAATAGAAGTGGACAAAACACAATTTTTATAATGGTTCAGTCTACTTGATCTACATCTTTTACCTTGATCTTCCTAATCAAGGATTTACAACCCACGTTCACTAAAACCAATGGAATTAATAACTTCTACCAATGTTTTACAAGGTGAGCTTCTGACCCAAGCTTAACCCTTTATGACAAGTCTTAAGCTTATCCTAGCTTAGACTAGCCCTCAGAATGTCTCACACACTTTAAGTAAACAAGAAATAGAAGATAAAAAGAGGTACAAATTATCACCTAGCTAATCTAAGTTGTATGAGCTTTAGCTCAAACATTTTCACAAAGATAGCAGTGGAATACAAGTGTAAAAGAAAAGGTTTTACTCTTTTTGGCTCTTTTTCTGTCCAGATAGCTTCTCTTTATCATTTTTGACTATTGAAGAGGCTTTAAATGCTTGAAAAATCACATGTGGCCATTGGAAATAGAAACTAACTGTTACAAAAAGTTTCTGTCCGTTAGTTTGTCCTTTTGTGCTAAAATTCAAATGTGCAAACAAGCTTTAACTAATTAATGACAAGCTTTAATCGATTAAGCCTTCTCTAACCTGCAAATTAATTTTTTATGGTAACTAATTAATGATAGTTTTAATTGATTAATAACTTTATGTTTTCAAACGCCTTTAAACACTGTTTTTCATCAATCATTCTTCAAGTGATTAGAACTTTTACTAGCTAATTGAGGCTTCTCTCCTTTCTCCATTAACTAATTAAAATGGGCTTCGATATTAAGAATTTTTCAACTTTGAATCTCTTGGTTTGGCACCTTGGATAGTCATTAATATTTTGAATTTGAATTTTGGTGCTTCTTGACACTTTAACTTTGACATTTAACCAGTTAACTTTGTTCTTTTAATCGACTAAAGGCTTCTGTTTTGCACTCTGGTAGCGCCCTGAATAGTCTTAATTGATTAAAGCCTCATGTTATCAATTAAAACTATTTTATCTCCATTGAGCTCTATCTTCTTTCTTGTTTAACTGATTAACTAATCTTGTCATTGAGCAAGCTTCTTGACTTGCTTTCAAACAACAAATAAGCTAAATAATTTAAGCTTTCTCTTGCATACTTCAATAATATAATTAGACACTAATGAATGAGAATGTTTTGTTATCATCAAAAACACATGGAGTCAATATTCTCTCTCTTTATTTTGATGATTAAAAAAAAACTCCTAGAATAAGAATGCAAAGTCTATGTTTATATTTTATATCTATATGCAGGCGAGGGATTACTCCCCCTTAATATATGCTTTCCCTTAATATGTGCACAAAAAACAATTTCAAGATTTTCCTTTAATCTTTAAATTAAACTTTAATGAATGAAGAATCATAAGCACTTATATAACTAAGGCATATAAGTTTATAAATATAGTTCAATAGCTTCAATAGTCAAGCTTGTAACTATGTAAGAATAAATGTATGAGAGTTAAATCATTTACTCAAATAATGTTTAAGTAAATTTGATCATCTTGTCATAATCAAAACTATTATAATTTTAAAGCTAACAATCTTCCCCTTTTCGATATGACAAAACTATGAGCATAATTTACATTTGAAATGATTTCAAAATCTCCCCCTCAATATATGCATATATTAAATTTGCTCATAAATCTTCTCTTTTTTTTAATAGATAATTTTATAAAAGTTTTGAGAGAGCTTTATAATAATTGAAGACTTTAGGTTAGAAATTCAACCCATTGGAATAAGTTAAGAGAAAGATATGATTTGGATGAAGTGTGAGGAATATTGTGATAATAGGCTTGCTTGAGTTGATTTTTATACAATTTTATTATTGTATTGATTTTTTAGTTTAAATTATTGCTAATTAGATTTAGTTAATTTATAATTTATTTAGTTACTTGATTTTGTTTGTTTAGATAAGATTGAGTCGTGTTAATTTTAGTACTTAGTGAAATTTTGATCAATTCTTTATGGCATCGATGCTCTTTTTGCCATTATATTATCTGTTCGATACGTATATTTGCATGGGTAGGTTATTGGATAATAATTACACAAGTAAGATAAGAAATGAAAGATTAAGTCAAACCATATGACTCCTCTATCATTTCAGTGGCCATGATGCTTTGTTAGAAGTCAATCTTGGTTTATAAGTATGACTAGCCAATTAGAGAATTGGTGATGAAGTCAAATTTGACTTTTTTCATGTAGTTCTTTAAGAGGTTTGAAATTCCAATTTATATTTATTGCCAACATGATGAGAAGCCTAATGGGTCACACACATAAGGTGACTATCAAGGATTAAATTGGGAATTAATCATATAAGATTTGATTAATGAAGTTGAAACACTGCATAGATATATAGATTGAAGAGTTCAATTCATGAGGATTTGAGTTTATTGCAAGAATTCAAATAAAGGAGTTTATTTGAAGATAAGTCATGAACTAAGTCTTGAGGGATTATATGAGGATATAATCACATGGTATAGCTCAAACTAAAGATGGCAGAAAGCTTAGATAAAGCCTATATCGATGGATGTGAGATTTAGGGTATCCCAAGAAATCTTTATGTAAGTGGTGATTTCTTTAAGGAATGAAAGAGACTTAGCAATATGCTTATATGACAAAGGGAACATTTCGACATCACGATTGTAGTAATTGGGCTTTTCGAAATTCCTCGTAAATGCTTAATTGGATCAAACTTGTAATTTAGTATGAAATTGGTCATAGCGTAAATTGATATGAGTGTCCAACTTGGTGTTCAGATTGCTTCATTAAATTATTGGACCTTGTTTTATTTAATTAGGTTAAATTATTAATGGACTAATCAATTAGTAATGGCCTAAGAAGAATTACAGCCCATTGCAACCCAATGCGTTAGGCAATTTTTAATTTGATTAGGAGTTAATATAATAGTTAGATTATAAGTCTTTGTTAGAAAGAAAAATTTAAAGTAAAACTACCAAGAAAGGGGGTGAATTGGTTGTGAAACAAAAATTCCTCCTTTTCAAAAATCTTTGAAGATGAACCAAAAATATGAGAGAATAAAACAACAAAACAGAATATGAAATGAATGAGTAAACAACAAAATAATAAAGAGTACTCAGTAGGATTTTTATAGAGGTTCGGCTTTCCAATGCTTATGTCCTCTCCCTTGATAGCATAAGGACTTTGAATCCACTATCAGCTTGCCTTTTCAGTAGGATCAAACATAACCTTTACAACATGCCTTTTACTAAGATTAAGCGTAACCTTCACAACATGCTTTTTGCAGGATCAAGCGTAACCTCTATCAAGACATTACCTTTTTTAGGTTCAAACACAACCTTTACACAAGATGCAGCCTTTTAAAGGATCAGGCGTAACCTTTCTACCTTTTCTTTAAAGGTATAACCAATACAATAGTGAATTCTAAAGAATCTCTAACTCAAAACCTCTAGAAAGGTTGATAAAGAAGTTTAGGATTAAATGGATGAAAGCTTTCTCAAAAGTTATGAAGGATGAAAGAGGTTTAAGCTTAGGAAATATCAATCAAAGAATAAAAATGTGATCTTTAGGCTCTGTTTTTGCTCAAAGATAGGAACTTTCTGCTCATAGCTTTTTCTCCTGTTTTTCTACTTTTTTCTTCTTCATAGATGATTCAAATTTATTCAAAATCTCTCAAAATCCTTGTTTTAACGTTCTCAAGGTAGGTATTTATAACCTTTGTGATTTTTTGCTCGTTGAAGTGAAATTTGAATCACTTCTTGTATGTTCCCATTAACTTGCACAATTTTGTCACATATGTAGAATCGATTCTTTGCTGTTGAGTTGTCCATTCTTCACAAAGTTTGGAGCATTTTGTCTTTGGAGAATCAATTCTTCTATTTTAAAGTGTCGGTTATTCTACAACTAAGTTTAAAGGTGACACCTTTGAAAGTTTGAAGAATCGATTCTTTTGCTTTAAGGTGTTGTTTTCTTCACTGTGGTTTGGCACCAAAATTTGAATCTAAGATTGATTTTTTTTCTTTAATCTTATCCACTTATATCATATCTTCCTTGGTCACCAAGTTTCTAAATTTTACTTTTGTTGTTTCAAGAACGAATATCTTCTCCATGTAGAATTAATTATTTCTTCTTTTCATTTCTGCCTTCTGCATTTTATTTCTCTAAAATCAATTCTTTATCTCTGAGGTGTCAGCTCCTTACAAATCCTAAAGCTTTTGTCCTTTAAGAATCGACTTTTTCTTTTCTCAGAATCGATTCTTTACTGTTGATCTCTACCTAAGAACTGACTTTTCCTTCTTTAGAATTGATTCTTCCTGTGATAAAGAAATAGATTTTGCTGTGTTTTCATTTAAAAATCAAGTTGTTTCTTTTGAGAATTTGATTCTTAAGCTAGCACTTGGAATTTTGAAAACAAGAAATTTTCAAGAAAACTAAGAGATATTTCTTTAAGTTGAAGAGCATAATCATTCACATTTAAAGTATGTTCAAAGAATCTTAACATTTTAATATATCTTTCTTTTAAGTTCAACTTCAACACTTCTTTGAGGATTTTCTTGATATTTAAAAGTATTTTTCATTCAATTTCAAAGCTTATTAAGTTTAATCAATTTTGTTATTTTAAAATAAGAATAAAGCTAACAATCTCTCTCTTTTTGATATGACAAAATTAATAGTTAAATTTACTCAGTGAAGAAAAACTCCCTCTAAAATTATGCTCAAGATTTCTATGCATTTTCTTCAAGCAAAGTCCCCCCACTTGAATTTGTGCCTTTTCAAAAAGATTTATATATTTAAGTTTAAAAGCACTTGTGAAATCATTTTGAAAATCCAACGATAATGAAAAGTTAAGCTTTTGCAAATTTACTTATAATATTTCTCCCTTTTTTGTTATATAAAAAAAGGAATAGAAAATAGAGTATAAGAAAAGTGGGAAGAAAACCTGATATAAAAATAGAGCATTAGTAGCAAAAATTAAACCAAATATTCACTACAATAAAAATGTCAATCAAGAGATATAAGGAATATATGGATGAATGTATGTAAACAGAAATGTAGAAGTCATCCAATAAAGTTAAGAATTAAGATGGTTCAAGAGTTATAATAAACGTGTTCAAAAACTTAATATTTGTCTTTTATTGGATTGACTTGAGGATCAACTACTTAAATCAAATTTCTTCTTAAGCTGACTCATCTTCTTTTATGTTATTCTTTTTCATGCAACAGCTTTTTGATTTGACTATCAAAGTAGTTGTCCATTTTTGCAATCTAAGAGCTCGTGATGTTTTGGGAAGGAGAATTTTCAGTGTCAATGAATTTTCTGTTATCATTTGTTTCAGTTTCTTTTTGTTTAAGAACTTGTGTAAATGTCACACTTTTAGGATACCATTTCCTTTCAACCTAGTGATATTCTCCTTTATTACTTCTGTAATGGTCTTTTAACTTTGACATCTGATCGCTAAGTCTGCACAAGTGTCAACCTTAAGTGCATCCATTAATTGACTAATCACCATTCCATGAACTAATCTTCATTCTTTCCTTTAATTACTTTGATCATATCTCTAAGAATAAAAGAACCCAAGTTGATTTGCTTGTTGTGTTTGATGTGATGTATGAAGAAGAGATCTTGACTTTTTGCAAATGAATATTCTCTTTCACTTGGTTTTAAAAACCAACACAAAACTAAGTGTAAAATTTTATCATGAAAGCTTAGACAATTCACACTGAAGGGTTTTAATGATGGTGGTGGAGGGAAGATGAAGAACTCATTTTCTAAGTTATGTTCTTTTAGTTTACTACATATACTTTCCAAGTTTATTATATAATTAGGAATTCTTGAGACATGATTGATTACTGGTGGAGAAATACTTATTTCTTTTCCCATGATTGATGTAGTAACGTGACCTTTGAAGTATATGCTTTTCCTTCATTCTTAATGAATGTAGTGCCAGCAATTGAGTAGAAAACCTTGACTAAATTCTCATAATAGGGTTTGTTCATTTATAAAATTGTCAACCAACCTTGTTCTCTGAAATTCTCTAAATATGGAAATTCTAGTGTGCTCAAGTAATCAAATTTAATTGGTTGGCCAAGAATCACTTGAAGGTATGAAAATAGGTGCAAATACCTTTGTCTTTGTTTGTCAATGTTGAAGTTCTTTCTAAAACTGTGATTAGACCGTGATGATGATTCTCGTTTTTAATCTTTAGTAGAATTGCCATGCCTTGTTGCCATGACTAGTGGTTCTTTTGATGAACAAGTTATGGTTAAACGAATTGGGAGAGTTTCACAACAGACTTGCAATAGAGTTGTGGTAGATGAATAAAACAATGACATTTCTTTAATCTTATAAGAACAACTATTTGTCCTTGTACCTTCATTTTTTGAAGTTTTAACATTCCTTAAGTGGATCCTGTCACTTTGACTTGTACATTTATTTCATTTAACTACTGTGATCTTAATTTTTGACATTTTCATTGAAAATCATTAGAATACTAAACTTAGACCTAGATTCTTTGCCTTTATGCCTAAGGGTTAGAAAAAGTTGGATAACTTCTCATAGTGAATGCATGCATTTCAAGTCGTGACAAAACATCCAAGATAAACAAGACAATATTATTCATATTTCATCATTGTTCTCACCTTGATTCTCATACCTATTTCAAGCCATGTAAGGAGTCTTTAGTCCTTTGGAAAGCACTCTGTGCCTGAAGAATTGATTCTTCAAAATAAAGATATTGATTCTAGACATTCTGGTTTTCCTTTTTCTTACATTAATTTGCCTAAAGCACAAATTCTCACTTGCTTTTTGCTATCCAAAATTTCTTTGGATCCTTTTGTTAGTAAACAAAAATGAAACTTTTTTAAAAAAAAACTTAGAATAAGAATTTATTAGCTTCACTCTTGAAACTCTTTCAATTAGTTTTCTTTTTATAATCTTCAAGAGCATTTTTTTAGCTTTTCATTTTCATTTCCAGCATCATTGAGATTCATCTTAGATATTTTAAAATCCATTTTCAATTTTTTATTTTCTTTTTCTAACTCAAGTTTTTCATTTTTCAAAAATTCATTTTCAACATTAAGATATAAAATCTTTTCTTCATTTTCCAAATTTATTTTCTTATACCTATGAACTACTTCACCAAAACTTTCCTCAAATTATTCAAAAGTGTATTTGAACATACAATCCAATATATATTCTACCTTCCCTTCTAGATTCAAGAATGATGAGCTTGCTTCATCACTTTGTTGTGAAGATTGAATCTTACTTGACTTATCATCATTGATTAGTTTGTTATTTTCTTCTAGCTCTTATTCTCCATATATTTATTTTAGTCTTTCCCATACTTCTTTTGCACTATTGCATGAAGAGACTTTACTATATTTTTTGCTTCTGAGTGCAGAAAAAAGGAAGTGCATGGCTTTGGCATTAAGTTCCAGCATCTCTAAATGACTTGCATCCCATTCACTTAATTTTCTAGTCAACTCACATGAGCCATCGTTAATTATTCTTTAGACTTCATGATTATTTTCTTGGATAAACTATTTTATCTGATCTTTCCAATGATGATGGTCCTCACCATTGAACTTTGTACACTCTTCTGATTTTCCTTTGGTGAAGTCTACATCCATTGAAGTGACTTTTCTTGGTTCTACCCTTTTGCCATAGTGGTCATTTTCAGAAACAGGATTGTTGCATTTTTCTTCTTCATCCACAATTTCTTCTTTGATAATTATTGTGTAACTCAAACATTTAGCATCATCATATTGTGAGTTATCTATTTGCATATTAGAATCCAAAAGATCTTTATCCATGAGATCGTTAATTGCCATATAACAAAGGTTGTTTGTCTTTTTTTCATTTTCATTTTTCAACTCGTCATTATTACTTCATGTTGCAACCATGAAGTAATACAATGATAAGTTGAGTTTGTCAATTGCTCAAGAAGTTGGTTTACTAGTTGTTGCTAATTACTAAAACTAAAACAAGCTAATTTTATCCAAGCACCAAATTTTGAGAAATGATTCAAAAGCAATCTAATTGACTAATTCGCGTCCAAGCATTAGGCTCATTAATTGATGCATGATCCTCTACCTAAAGAACAAGGTTCAAATTCCCTTTCTCCTAATTATATAAAAAAAATCTAATTAACTAATTCTAATCTAAGAAGTGCAAATGTCAAATTGAGGTGGAAGAAATGGTCTAATAGTCTAGGATTATGGTAGCCTTTAATATTTCACTTGGAATTGCGCTTGCTTACTTACTTCATCTTAATGGAAATTGATGCTAGTCTAGAATCCTAAAGCTTATGTAATTCTCCATCGAGATATTACATAATTGTCTAACTTAATTGAATCACTATATGTCTATGGGAAACAACTAAATTAAGTTCTTGAAGCCAAGGTTCTAAAAATTGATTGTATGTGGCAACTAAGCATATGCCTACCCTAATTGCACATCAAGACCCTTTAATTCATTTCTAAGTGTGGTGAACACATGTTACCCAATCAACATCTAATTTAAAGTAACTATCTCAAGTATCATCTAAATACCTAAGCACATTTAAATGGTGATCAAGCAAATAAATGGGCAATAAAAGCAAATATGAGTAAACATCAATGTTTTAACAAAAAATAAGTAATAAACCAACACAATATCCAAGCTACATATTAAAATTCACCATAACCCTAGATTAAGAGTTCTAACTTAACATATTCAAAATACAAACATAAATCTCAGCAAAATGAAGCAGTTCTACAAAAAAAGTTAGAGAGAGAAAATCAAATCTAGAGTGATAAATTCTTTAGAGTGGATTTTTGATCCTTCAATCTCTTGATTCCTTCTTCTTTTTCCTCTTCATTCCAGCCTCTTTTTTCCCAAATTAATGTTTAACCCTTCTCCTCTTTTCAGCCCTAAAAGATTGTATTTATACTGTTTTTGTTGGCCATTTGATGTAAAATCGAATGGCTAAAAATGTATAAAGTAACGTGTTAGTGCCTAGGCCCACAAGGTTCTATCTTTGGCTGTTTTTCAAGGTGCTAGGCAGTACAATTGGTGCCTATGCACTGAGAGCTGGGCACCAAGCTGCTATCCACACAACCTGGAGTCTACTGTAGCCAATCAAATTTCTTTAAATTTTTTGCTAGAATCCTTTTTGAACTAGGTGAAATGTTGAGTATGAAAGTTGTAGCTTTTCCTCTTATCTTTCTATAGGTCTAAGAATCATGCCAATCAGATTTTTGTAGCTCAAGATATACTTTGATTACTATAGTATAGTCTAAAGTCAACTTAAACAAAAGTGCAAGATCTTTTGCAAATTTGACTTCCAAGCTCTTTTGCAACTTCGACAACATACAGCACAATCAATAGAAGGTATCAAACAAGACTTAATAACATGGAAATAAACTCAAATTACTTACTTAAACTACTAAGGCATGCATAAAATAAATACTAAGAAAAACATAAAAAACAAGGTCTAAATTAATTAAAAACAAGAGGACATTAGTCATTTTCAGGCTCAGAAGATTGTGAGATAACTCTATAAAATGGAGTAATCATCATATATAGTGAAAAATAAAATTTTAAATGTACCATGCCATGCTGGCACCCGTGGATCACCGTGGTGGTTTTAATACAAACAAAACTAGAAGAAAAGTAATAAAAAAAAAACATTACCTTTAGCAAGTGATATGGCTATTGCGATGGTACCTCTTCCTTGTCCAACCCATGAACACCACACGATTGGCCTCCAATGATTGCACACACGGTTACACATGAACCTACACAAGGAGGGCGTTCTCTCAACCATGCATTTGTGCTAGCAAGATGAACAACAACTTGTCCTCTCCACACAATCACACTCCTCCTAACTGAATCACAACGTTGGAAAATTATTTTTTAAGTCACTCAAGAAAGTGTGCAGCTGTGCTTTCTTGTTAGTTTTCTAAAGACTCAAAAACCTAATTTGTGTGCTTCACTTGTTTTTTTTTATTATTATGAGGAGTAGCTAAAAAGTGATATTTATATCTAAGTTAATTAACTTATGACCTCTTATAATATTGGCCCAACATTTAATTAAGTCATTGAAAATTAAAATTAAATTAAATTTACTTTATTTGTTTGCAACTAAGGCTTTACTATTATAACTAATTATAATATTGGTCTGATATTTAACTAAGCTATTTTAATTAAGTCTTTATAAGTTAAAAGCCTAATGTATGATTTAAGTCCAACTTAAATCATCGCACTCCCAATTTAATTCATAATGCAACTTATTGTGTGTTACCCATTAGGTTCTTAACATGTTGGCAATGGATTTGAATTATAATTTTTTATTAAATTAATTAATTCAATTTCACAGATCAAGATTTACATCTAGCAATGCAATATGGCCACCCAATTGTTAAGAGAGTCAAATGGTTCTTTGACAACCTTTCAGTGTACAGTATATCAATGTAATCCATTCCCTTATCATATATCTTGAAAATGATAAAAGCATGGTGCAGTGTTTACTCTTATTGATCTCCATATTCGTTCTTAAATTTAAATCATTAAGTTTATAGAGACTTATAAAACTTTTTTTCATAATCTCCAAATCACCTTGGTCAAGGACTTCAACAACTTGAACAAGCTAATACCATCTAAGAATTGTTAAGATATATACTTTAAATCACTTTGGGTGATGATTCATTTCTTGACCACTCATTTACCTTCACATGCTTCATGTTACTCCCAAAAGCATTCTGTTTTAGTATTCTTGGTTAGGCACCCATAGGAATGAAATCAAAGCATAGCACTCCAAACATAAGACAATCTAGTGTCTCAAGTTTAAGAAGTACTTACACAACTGACACATGAAAAGTATTGCATAGACACTTTAGTGAAATACCAAATGTACTTCTCATGGAGGGTCATGTTTAGTGAACTTACTCCCTTAGGCAAACACCTACATTCTTGTTCCAAGTATCTATATATTTCAACCTATAAGATCAGTTGCTTACTTCTTAAGTAAGAAACATAAAATGTACCAGTCTCTAGGTATCATTAATATCCAATTTCAATGATATATCGACCAAGAACATTTAGAGATTATGCTTTAATGCATAGGGATCTCATAATTCCAATCCATTACAATTCCCTTGCAAAGCATATTAATCCCATGGACTTCATCTAATTAGACTTATAACCCATTCTAACTAACATTTTATTCATGAAGGAAAATCTTTAATCATTCAACATGAATGATATTGTTGCATGATTGGAACCTAGCCTTAACCAATCCCAATTGATTGTAGGGCTCGTCCCAACAGAACTCATAAATGTTGCACATGTTTGAAGGCTATACCAAAAGTACATTATTCAAGGAGAACTCAATTTGAAAAGCTAGATAAAAGTTAGTCGATTCCACGATCTTACGTTGAGTAAGCACCAAATCTTGAGCTAAAGCCATGACAACCTCATCTTAAGAGGAGGCTACTTTCACACTTCAAGCTTTTTCCATGCATACTCAAACCTCTTTAAAGGGTAAATGAAGACCTCAACCAAAGTCAAGTTATTAAATATAAAAAAGCACTCTTTGAGAGGCAACCCAACCTATGTCATTTCAGATTTAGTTGTTATTTTAGTTAAGTTTTGTTTTTCTGTTTAAATAAGTAGTTCTAACCTCTCCATAGCTTGTTTTGTTGAGTATGCAGGCTTAGAAAGCATGAAGATAAGTTGAAAGAAAATTAGAACTTTCAATACACTGCCACCATTGATAAAGAAGTTTATTTTTGTTATCTTTTTCTTTAACTTTTATATTGAGGACAATGTGCAATTTAAGTTAGGGAGAGGATTTTATTGTTATTAATTTTGGTGATGTTTTTAGGTTAGTTTATTTTTATTAATATTTTTATTTTTAGAATTTATTCTAGGAATGCATTTGTTTTCAGGATTTTGTCAATTAAAAGTCAACCTACCCAAATATACATATTGAACAAATAGTATAATGGTAAGCAGAGTATAGATCCTATAGAGAATTGTATTAGAATATTACTAAGTACTAAAATTAAATAATTTAATTTTATTCAAACAATTAAACTTTGAATACTAATTAAACTAAAAATAATTAATTAAATCTAAACTAATTAAATCTAATTAAAAATTAAAAAATAAATGAATAAAACTCAAATTGAAAAAAGCTAGTATTACAATATCTCTCACACTTCATCTAAATGTACCTATCTCTCTTAATTTAATCCAATGGGTTGAATTGCTAACTTAGAGTCCTCAATTATTATAATACTCTCTCGAGTCTCTTATAAAAATATCTACTTTAACCAAAACATTATATTTCTATATGAATTGAAATTAAAATAAACTCATTAAATTCAAGTTCCGATCTTGGCTACATACGACATATAGGTATATTCTCATCCTATACACAAATCAATTAATATGATCATATGCTATTCTAATTTTAGTATACACTAAACTTCTCTTTTCAAGTTTGTTTAGGTTCCTAGATCAATTTAATTGGAGATTATGCGATTAAAAACATTAAGAAAAAATTAGAATAAATAATTCAATCCCATTGAAACTAAGCTAGAAAGAGATTAAATATTTAATCTACATGTGAGTTCAATTACAATCCTAGAAAAATAAATCTAGCTACTCATACTTGCAAAAGTAAATAAAAACATATAAGCACCTGAGCATTTAGCTCATTAGTTGGTGCATTGTCCCTCTGCTTAAAGAGCAAGGTTCGAATCCCCCCTCCCCTAATTATAAAAAAAAATAAAAACATATAAGCACCTGAGCATTTAGCTCATTAGTTGGTGCATTGTCCCTCTGCTTAAAGGGCAAGGTTCGAATCCCCCCTCCCCTAATTATAAAAAAAAATAAAAACATATAAAGTTTAGCCATCAAGAATAACAAGAATAATAAAAGCTAAGGAAGAAGAAAATAAATATTTTTTGCAGCCTTAAGCTTCAATCTTTAGCCTCAACTTCAAGATTTTTGAATCTCTCTCAAGATTTCTCCTAAATGTGTGTATGTGTATGTATATAGATGGGTGTATGGCTTAAGCTAACTATTTATAACCTTAGTTAACCTAATTGTACCTAAACTAAACTATATTAGCCTAAAAACTCTTAATTTGGGCCAAGAATAAGTGTAGAGCCCAATAGAAACTTAACCAGCCCGTAGCCTGACTACTCCACTTTATCAATTTTGACTTTGATTTTCTCTATCTTTGATGTAGAATTGGATAAAGTAATCCTATGAAAGCTGTATCTTTGTCTCGTAGCTTTGCAATAGTCCAAGAATCGCATCATTTGGAGTTGTGTCACGAGAGTTATGCCTAAAATACCACTACAGGTACACACAGGGCATAAACTCCATAAACACCTTTCTTCACTCAATTAAGCCTTATTCTTCTAGAATCTTACAAAATATAAAAACTAATAAATAATAATTAAATTAAGATAAACAAATATTAAATTAAATTAATTTAATAAAACTAAATAGAAAAATAACAAAAAATAACTAAATTCTAACCCAAATTCAAAAATTTAGCTAACTTTTAAGAACAATTTGAGATAAAAAAATAATTCTATTTCATAGAATTATCACACCCTCAAACTTAAGATTTTGCTAGTCCTCTAGTAAAAGAAAAATATAAAAGAATTTATGAAAAGATTTTTCAAGAAATAAAAATTCACCAGGTTATGATTTCTCAATTTTTCCTCAGAAATTATCTCATAATTTTAACTTAATGTAAAATACAACTAATCTTCAAATTCATGCATCAATTAAAGTGAAAACTTATTTTCAAATGGACTTTTTGTGTATGTGTGAATAATCTCCTGCAAAGAATATTATGCAATTTGGATTGATTTATACTAAGTCTAAGCATAGATTAGTCTTAAGATCCCACAAGTTTGACTTTTATCTCTCTCTCTCTCTCCACTAATATAGACTAACACTTATTCAAAGATTAATAGGTCTTTATTCAAGTTATAATGTAAAGCTAGGGTCAAGGTATGATAAAAGATATATATAGGCTCAAATTCACCCTAAGCATTTAATCAATCTAGGACCTATAAAGAGCTAAAAAAAAATTCATAGCACTCCAAAACTTGAAATAAATTTTTCTTTGTACAACACATTTTATTTCTTTTTTTTTTACTTTTGGTTTTTTTTTCTTGTTTCTTTTTACACTCCTAAACTTATTTTTGACAATTATGAACAAAGGGTAAATTTTTAGCACCCATCACCTTTTTCTTTTATCAATCCACCTTTCCCCTTTAATTTACTTTTAAGATCAATATGCTTTCTAGAAAGATCAAAGTATTTAAGGGTAAAAGGTTCAAACTATTGGAATTCATAAAAAGGCTAAAGCTAATATAGTTCTATATTTACTAAGAAAAGGTAATTTAGGCTTAAAAGGGGTGACTAAGGATAAATATATAACAAGATAGCTCAATAAGGCTCAAACGATCCGACGATAGCTTAAATCACTTCCTATCTTAAGTGTTATCTAAGATTTCACCTCGAGAGAAAATCAAACAAATTCTACAATTCTTAATTTTGCCATGCTTTTTATCAACATAAACTTTCTCTAAATCACATAAAAATTCCAAGTAAAAGAATATCGTACTCAAATTATTGGAAGTCACATTATAAAACAAAGCTTACACATGAATATCACATAAAATTAAATCATAACCATATATTTCCCAAAAGCTAAGAATCACAAGATAATCAAATTATCATCCTAGGATTAGGAAATCATGTATAAGATGCAAACTATCTTAAATTTTTTTTAACACAAATAAAACATACAAACATAACTTAAAATAAAAGCAAAAATAATTAAAAGCAAGTAAAAATAAATAAACCTAACATAAAGAAAAGCATATACTAAATAAATTCTCAAAGAACTCCCCCAAACTTGGAACAAAACATTATCCTCAATGTGATAAAAAAAATTCAAGGAAAAGTACATAATACTCCCTTAAATTATTAGAGGAATTCAACTAGTCATCCGCATCCACCTCACCAAAATATCGTCAGTTCGAATCCATGGGAAAAAATGGAGGGAGAAAGACGGTCGTAGAATAGAATGGGAAAAGAGAAGAGAAAAAGAGGATTTTAAAAAAGGGTTAGGGCTGGGCCCCAATCTTATGTCGTAGCTCTCACATGTAGCATTACGCTTTGGGTTTTGGTGTCACGATGCTCAAAGCCTCTATTTCAATTTTTTTTCTTTACTTCCAGTATCGCGGCTCTTGATTTGAGGTAACAGCTCTCTCTTTTTTTTGTTTAACTCCAAAGATCTACAAAATGAAACATAAAACAATGAGAATAGAAAAAAACATCAAATGAAAAAATTAAACTATAAATAAAGATAAAGAAGATAAACACAAAAGTAAGTGAAGGTTAAAAACTTAGATTGCCTCATAAGAAACACTTTTTTAGTCACTTGCTTGACTATAACACCTCTTTTGTAGTTCTTCATCCTCAAAATATAGCTTGAGCCTTAGTCAATTAACCATGAATGTGCCAGTATCCTCATTATAAATCTCTATTATTCCATAAAGATACGCCTTTACCATTTTGAAAGGGCCTTACCATCTTGCTTTGCGTTTCCATGGAAAAAGCTTGAAGTATGATCAAGAAAGCAACATTACTAGTTATCCAATCTTGAAAGGACAATTAGATGGTGGTGGAGGGTGCTCCTTCAACGACTGCTTGAGTCTAACGGGCAAAGGTGGTGGATTAAACTCAAAGATTAGTATGTGCTCACTTGTAGGTGGAGAAATAGGTTCACCCTTGCGTTCATCAACTAACTCCGTTTTATAGCAACAATTTGTAAAGCTAGGATATTTACTTGTATTGAAAATATTAAAATCAACTACCTCCTCTCTAACTTTAAATGTTATCTTGCCTTCCCTCACATCAATGATTGCACCTGTAGTAACCAAAAATGTTCATCCTAGGATTAAAGGAATTTTCACATCCTTTTCCCTCCCAAGCACAATGAAGTCCAACAGAATGTAGAGATGTCCAACTTTAACGAATACATCTTTAATAATCCCAACAGAGTACTTGATTGTTCTCTTTGCTAATTCTAAAGAAACTGTAGTAGGATGTATCTCATTGAGTCGAAGTTTCTTAACAACTGACAAAGGCATGATTGAAACACTAGCACCTAAATCATACAAAGCTTTAGTTAATTTAAATCTACCAATAGTATAAGGGATAAAAAAACTCCCTAGATCCTTAAGATTTGGTAGAAGCTTCTTTTGAATTATTGCGTTACACTCCTCAGTAAGTGTCATTATTTCAAAGTCTTCCAGTTTCCTTTTCTTGGTTAGAATGTCTTTCAAGAATCTAACATAGCTTGGCATGTTTGCCAAGGTTTCAGCAAAAGGAAAATTTATGTGGAGTTTCTTGAAGACATTGAAAATTTTCTCAAACTGTTTATCAAGCTTATGCTTTTGCAACCTTTGTGGAAATGGTGGTAGAGGATAATTTGCTTGAGACTTCACTTGATTTTTAGCTTTCCCATTATATTTCTCTTTTGTTTTAACTTCTTTCTCAACAATTGCCTCTTCTTCATCTACATGATCTTTTGAAAATTCAATTGATTTTTCACTCACCCCTTCAACTTATTTTCCACTCCTAAAGGTAATTGCATGGCGTTGTTCCTTACCTTTAAGATTGACTTATGTGTCACTTGGTAAGGCATCTTGGGGTCTACTATTGATGGATTTACAAGCTGTCACATTTTGGTCTCAAGATCTCTTAAGAAGGTTCCGTAGCTTTGAATTATAACATCATTCTTTGATATATATTGTAAGAGAAGTTTTTCTACTTGAGACTTCTTTTAGGAATTGATGGTCTAGCTTGTTGTTGAAAACTAGGAGGCATGATGGGCTTTAGATTTAAAGGCCCTGAGTTGTTATTCAAAAAAAATTTTGGGTGGTTTCTCCAACCAAGATTATATGTATTGGAATATAGATTATTTTATTGCCTGTTGAAGTTTCCATAAATAAGACTGATTTAGAATTGTATGGACATTGATCACTTGAATGACTATCTCCACACATCTCTCAGATTATAAATGAATTTTGAATAGCATGAACTCTTAATGTATCAAACTTCCTGGATAGTGCAACTACTTTTGCAGCCACTTGTGCAGTTAAGGCCCTAAGTGAATCAATTTCATAGGCTCCAACAGTTTTTCTTGGACCAAACCTTTCTCAAGGCCACGGGTAATTATTTGAGACCATCTTTTTCAATAGATTAGAAGCATCTATATCATTTTTAGCCATTAATGCCCCGCTAGTAGTATCATCAATTATGGTTTTTATTGAACCAACCAGCCCATTGTAGAATGTCTAAACTTGCAACCAATTAGAAATCCCATGATATAGACATCTTCTCCGTAGTTCTTTAAATCTCTCCTAACCTTTATAAAGTATTCACCTTTAAATTGTATGAATGAGGTTATATCATTTTTCATCTTTGTAGTCTTGGCAAGTGAAAAGAATTTTGCTATAAACTTTTGAGCCAAGTCCCCCCATTGAGTAATAGACCTATTGGGCAATGAATTGAGCTAGCTCTTTGCTTTTATCCCAAAGAAAATGGAAATAATCTATATCTGATAGCATCATCAGTTACGCTATTATATTTGAAAGTATCACCAATTTTCAAAAAATTCACCAAATGAGAATTAGGATCATCATTAGGTAACCCACCAAATTCAATTATAGATTAAATCAACTGAATGTAAGTTGGTTTAATTTTAAAATTATTTGCATTGATGGAAGGTCTTCTAATGCTTCAATGTAAACCTTGCATAATCCCGCAGTGCTTTATATTATTGCCATTGTTATTGTTATCCTCAGCCATTGTCTGATTTAAAGTTTCAAGTTTCAAATTCTCCCTACAACGTCTTCTGAAAGTTCTTTCTATCTCAGGATCATAAGGAACAAGATTCAAATTGTGTCTTCTTTCAATACAAAGACCAAAGATACCTGCAAGAAAACAAAAACTAATATTAAAATAACAAAAATAAAATTTGAAGTACTAATATTAGTAAAAATTCTAGAAGCAATTCCTCGACAATGGTGCCAAAAACTTATCAATTAAAATTCTACCTACACAAGTATATGTATTGAACAAATAATATAATGGTAAGTCGAGTATAGATCCCACATTAGAATATTACTAAGTACTAAAATTAAAACAATTTAATTTTACTCAAACGATTAAAATTTGAATACTAATTAAATTAAAAATTAATTAACTAAATCTAAACTAATTAGTCTAATTAAAAATTAAACTAAAAGATAAATGAATAAAAAACAAATTGAAAAAGCTTAGAATTACAATATCCCTCACATTTCATTTAAATTTTATCTCTTTCTTTTAACTTAATCCAATGGGTTGAATTGGTAACCAAGAGTCCTTAATTATTTATAATGCTCTCTCGAGTCTCTTATAAAAATATCTACTTTAACCAAAATACTATATTCCTATATAAATTAAAATTAAAATAGATTCATAAAGTTCAGGTTCTAATCTTGGTTACATATGACATATACTTATATTCACATCTTATATATAAATCAATTAATATGATCATATGTTATTCCAATTTTAGTCTACACCAAACCCACTTTCCCAAGTTTGTTTAGGTTCCTAAATCGATTTAATTAATGATCAGGCAATTAAAAGCATTAAGAATAAATTGGAATAAACAATTCAATCCCATAGAAAATAAGCTAGAAAGAGATTAAAAATTTAATCTATATGTGAGTTTAATTGGAATCCTAGAAAAATAAATCTAGCTACTCATACTTGCAAAAGTTAAAAAAAATATATATGAAGTATAACCATCAAGAGTGACAAGAATAATAAAAGCTACAGAAGAAGAAATAAATATTTTTGCAACCTTGAGCTTCAATATTTAGCCTCAACTTCTAGCTTCTTAAATCTCTCAAAAGATTTCTCCTCAATGTGCGTATGTGTATGTATATAGATGTGTGGCTATATGTGTATGGCTAACTTCTCCTTAAGCTAACTATTTATAACCTTATTTAACCTAATTCTACCTAAACTAAACTATATTAGCCTAAAAACTCTTAACTGGTGCCTAGAATAAGTGTAGAGCCCAATAGAAACTTAACAAACTCGTAGCCTAATTGTTGCACTTTATCTACTTCAACTTTGATTTTCTTTACCTTCGAGGTAGAACTGGGCAAAGTAATCTCTGAAAGTTGTATCTCTATCTCTTAGCTTTCCAATGATCCAAGCATCACATCATTTGGAGTTCTATAACAAGAGTTATGCTCAAAATACCACTACATGTATGCACAAGGCCTAAACTCCTTAAACACCTTTCTTTACTCAATTAAGCCTTATTCTTCTAGAATCCTACAAAAATATAAAAACTAATAAATAAAATTAAATTAAGATAAATAAATGTAAAATTAAATTAAATTAATAAAAGCAAACTAAATAGAAAAATAACTAAATTCTAACCTGAATTTAAGAACTTAGCTAACTTTTAAAAACAATTTGAGATAGAAAATAATTCTATTTGATAGAATTATCATATTTATTTCATGAATGCTTGAGATGATAATTGCCAATCCCATGATAGTACAAATCTTAGGATAATATTTTGGTTATCTTGCTATTTTAATTCTTGATTTGATATAGGCATGAATACGATTGTGATATTCTTTTGTTAATTTCATTGTAGAATGTGATTTCTAATAATTTGAACACTTAATCTTTTACTTAGAATTGTTATGTAATTCAAAGGAAATTTGTGTTGATAAAAGTTATGGTGAAGTCAAGGATTCCAGAATATGTTTGATTCTCTCTTGAGACGAAAACTAAGATAACACTTAGGATAGGAAATAATTTAGGCCATTTTTGAACCATTTGAATCTTTTTAAGCCTATCGTGTTATATATTTATCCTTAGTGACCCCTTTTAGGTCTAATTTTCCGTTTCTTTGTAAATACATATTTATGTAGCATAAGCCTTTTTATGTACTTTCAATTTTAAACTTTTCACCCTTAAGTATTTTGATCTTTCTAAGATATATCTTGAGCTTAGAGTTAAATTAAGGGAGAAGGGTAAAGCGATGAAAAATCGTAATTGATGGTGAAAATCTACCCTTGTTCATAATTTGCAAAAAAAAAAAGTTTGGGGTGGAAAAAAAAAGGAAAAAAAAGGAAGAAAAGAAAAGAAAAGTGTATCATAAGTTTAAGGGTGCTATGAGGAAAAAGAATAAAAAAAATTGAGCTTTTAAATAGGCCTTAGATACATTAAGTGCTTGGGGTGAATTTCATGATAAAGACTTACTTGTGTTAATTTCATGATAGAGTTACTATTTAAAAGCTCAGTAATGTAGGATAAAGGAAGTCTCTCATGAAATGTAGGATCAGTAACTCTACATTACAAGCTTAATAAAGACTTACTGATCCTTAAACAAGTGTTAATTTGCATTAGTGGAGAGAAAGATAAAAAGCAAACCTGTGAGATTTTAGTACTAATTTGTGCTTAGAGTTGGCATAAACTAATATGAATTGTATAGTATTTTTTGTAAAAGATCATTCACACACACATAAAATTTGTGAAATCCATTTGAAAATGAACTTGCACTTGAATGGAGCATGAATTTAATGGTTATTTATGTTTCACTTTAAGTTAAAATTATGGGATAACTTTTGAGAGAAAAATGGAGAATTCAAGCTTTGATGAATTGCAACTCTAGCTTGTTGTTTTGTTTTTAGTTCTTCCTTTTGCTTGGGAACAAGCAAAGATTCAAGTTTGGGGGTATTTGATGTGTACATGAAAAACATATATTTCATGGGAGATTAAATACCTCATTAGGCAAAGTTAGATTAGATTCAGGATCAAATTTAAGTATTTTAGTTATTTTATTAGTTTAGTTTAATTTATGTTTTAATGTTTATTTTAAGTTAATAATGTTAGTTTTATGTTATTTATGTTCATTTTTTTGTTTTTGTAGGAGTAAGATCCAAAATAACTTCAATTGGTGGAAAAATGTGCATAATAGACTGATGCTCTATTCATACATGTTGTGGTATTTTAGGCATAACTTTCAATTCGAAAGTTCAATTAACGTAATTCTTAAATCATTGGAAGGATAAAAGGCAGAGTTATAACTTTCATATTCATCATTTTACCCAATTCTACCCCGAAGGAGAAAAATGCATCATAGTGCTAGAAAGCTAACGACGTGGTGTTATGGGTTTGTAAAGACACTTTTTCGAAGATGGGAGTCTGAATTGGACCAAAATTATGTTTGTGAGCCCTATAAATACACCTTATGAAGCCAAATTGAAAGGAGGCAAGAGGTAATCAGTTTTTAGGTTATTTTAAGAGAAGATTAGCCACCAAAAACTCAAGAAAAGCAAGATCAACCATGGAAGATTGAAGATTACCAATCTCTAGTTTTCTTTCTCTCTTTAGTTTTCTTGTTTCTTTTGTTTGAGATGGTTAAGGTCCATTGTTTTGTGTTCTTTATTTTCAATTATTAGTAACTAATCTTTTTTCTAAGATTGCAATTGAACTTATATATAGTTAAATTTTTAATCTCTTTCTTGCTTATTTTCAATAAAATTGAATTCTTTATTCCAATTTATTCTTAATGCCTTTCATTGCTTGATCACCAATTAAAATTGATTTGGAAACCTAAACATAACTTGAGAAAGGGAGTTTAGAGTAGGCTAAAATTGAAATAGTATATGATTATATTTGCTTGCTTGGATGAATAAGTTGATTTGTGTATAGGATAAGAATATACCTATATGTCGTATGTAGTTAGGATTAGAGCTTGAACTTAAGGAGTCTATTTTAATTTCAATACACATAAAGATATAGTATTTTGATTAAAATAAATATTTTTATAAGAGCTTTAAAAGAGCCTATAAATACTTAAAGACTTTAGGTTAGAAATTCAACCCACTGAAATAAGTAAAAAGAAAGGGAGGTAAGATTTAGATCCAACAAGAATGATATTGTCATCTTAGGTTTGTTTGAATTGATTTTTCTCTCGTACTGTTATTGCTTTGATTTTTAGTTTAGTTCTTGTTAATTAGATTTAGTTAATTTTTAGTTTAATTAATTATTTGATTTTGATTATTTAGATAAGACTAAATTGAGTTAATTTTAGTAGTTAATGAAATTCTAGATCAATTCTCTATGAAATCGATATTCTGCTTATCAATATATTTTCTGTTCGGTACATATATTTGTGTAAGTAGAAAATTAGACGACAATGGCCAAGTTGAGAGAATTTTTCAAAAGAAAGAAAGAAAAAAATTTTTAAAATGAAAACTTATATTTTATATAGTAGTAAATTTTAAAATTGATAAAGGGTGAAATTGTCTTAAAAATAATACTACATCATCAAACTAATAGAAATATTGAAGTTTGATTAACAACCGGACTTATGTGTCCAACAAAAATATTCTTTTAAGGTAAACTGTCTATTTTGAAAATTCATAGATTGTAATTATAACCAAACTTAAGGGGTCATTGTATTTTTATTTTTATTTTTTTGAAAAAACTAAATGATCGAATGTTGTTATATATCTTGTTGCACCTCGTTGTAATATGACAAATGGGCACACGCAGCCAAAAAAGTAACACAAAAAGACATTACCTTCACAAGGCAAGAAGACCTTATTATTCTTGCTCTTTCAGAAAACTTTTGAAGTTATCCAATATGTTGAAAGTGCTTTGGACTGAAAATCCTAATAGGCTTAATACATTCAACCTTCATCATTTAGATACAAAACCGCTAGATACCATATGCATCAAAAAAACAACGTATCATCTTTAACAGCAGTTCAATGCCGCTCAAAAGAAACTACCGTCCTCATATTCTGCCTCTAGGACCTAGTCAGCACCTCCTGCAGAACCTCCTTGCGCACCACCAGAACCATCAAACATGAGCTCCCCAATCTTTGAGACAGCTTTATTCGCTACATCAATCTTGGCATTAATCTCATTAACATTTTCGCCTTCCATTGCCTTCCTCAAATCCGCAACAGCATCCTCAATTTCATTTGCAATTTCAATAGGAATCTTGTCCCTGTACTCATTCAAGCTCTTTTCTACGCTATAAATAGTGGTGTCTGCATTGCTTTTGATATCAACAAGAGCTTTTCTTTGTTGGTCTTTCTGGGCATGCAACTCAGCTTCCTTGACCATCTTCTCAATCTCATCTTTAAAAAACCACATGACGAACAGATGGTAATCTATAGTTCTTTCCCAGTGGCCTTGTCTTTGGCAGAAACAGTGACAATACCATTAGCATCGATGTCAAACATCACCTTAATCTGAGGCATGCCTCTAGGAGCAGAGGGGATGCTTACCAATTCAAACTCACCCAAAAGCCCGTTGTCAGAAGCTGTTTCACACTCACCTCGAAGTTCCTTGATACCTACTTAAGTGTGGTTATCTGTTGCAGTAGAGATCTTCGATTTGGGCACTAGAATTATTTTCAAGGTGAGAGGTCCCTACAATCGTGACAGTAAGGATCTCTAGTAACAGGAATGGGGAGGGATATTTGAAAAGTTAGGAAATGGGCAACCTGAGATCTCTAATGGCTAGTATGCAGTCAAATGACAAGAGAATGAAAAACGAGCATGATTTCGAGCCACAAAAGGACTGTTAGCTTTAACAATTGACCTTAAGGTTTGAATTGACTTAGACAAATTATCAAAATTGTAAATACATGTTCTTCAAATATATTCTAAGTTCCAATGAACCTTGTAGTAAAATGGCTAAATGTTTGGACAAGTTTAAATGTCAAAATAGCTCATAAATAACATTTTTAAGACAAGATTTGCTAAATAAGTATCGATACATTCAAGACAGAAACCATTCTATCTTGGAAGTATCGATACCCAACATGAAAGCATCAATACTTTTTAAACCAAAACCATTATGTTTAAAAAGTAAGATAGCCAATGAAAAAGCATCAATGTATTTTATATAGAAACCATTCCGTCTTAAAAGTATCAATACCTAGCAAGCATCGATACCTCATTCATATCATGCATCATGTATCGATACTAACCCCCATGCTTCAATACCTTGTTACCTGGGGAGTCAAAGATCAGAAGTCAAATTTAAAAGTATCGATACCTAAAAGAATAATATAAATACATTTCAAACAGAAAGCATTTTGACTTGAAAGTATTGATACCTCAATGAGAAGTCTCAATATCCAAAAAACCCAAGAAACAAAGTATTGATACCCAAGCAAAAAGTATCAATACCTCAAAACTATCAAGCACGAAAAAGGCACAAATAATGCCTATTTTTTGTACAAATTCATTTGAACTCCCAAGGGCATCTAAACTATAAATACAAGTTTTCAACTTGATTTAACACATGAGAAGGCATTGAAAAATATTTTTTTGAGTAAAAAGAGAATCATCCTCAAAATTATCAAATTCTCTCTCTCACTTTTTTATCAAATTCTCTCTCTCACTTTTTTATCTTCTCATTGTATAAATCATTCTTTAGTGATATTCCTTATAAACATCTTGTACTTACTGAAACTATCAACCTTATAGTGGCATGAGAGCTTTTATATCTTTACTCTCATATTGCATTGATAGCTTCTATCTCATATTGCATTGATAGCTTCTATCTTAACATTCAAAAGGTATTGTTGTTTGGGTATACGTTAACCAAGGTAAAGGAGTTAAGTCTTTAAGTCTTAGCTTTGAACAGATTTAACGTAAAGGTTGTGGTCCATTCTTAAAAAACCAGTTGATATGCTCAATTACAAACCCCTTAGTGAACTAAAGGGAAGAATGTAAGTAAAGAGCCTGATCCTCTATTAAACAATTGTGTCTAGATAGATTTTCTTCCTTCTAACTATACTTTTTATTTTCAAAAACAAATTTTTTTAAAAAAGTTTTTTTATCTGTGAAGGTTCTTAAAGAAAAGGGTTTTTAAAAATCAAAGCTTCTTGAGTTTTAAGTTTAAAAAATTTTTAATATTCAATTCACGGGGACACAAGCATGCAAATGAAAGCCAAATATGGAAATATTTCTTAAACACACGAAGAAGACACTAGGTTGGAAGAGCTTTTAACATGGAGGGACCTGCGTTAAATGACAAGGCATCAAGGCTAGAGGAAACAAGCCCGGAAGCCTACGTAACTCGAAAGCCTCCTTGCATGAAGTGAATATGGTGGATTCGGGTTCTCCATGTTAGAATAGCAGACCAATGGATCTAATAGGTAGATCGTGAAGCCCAAAATGTGTTAAGGCAATTGAGCCTGACAAAATGGCCGAAGTTTCTGGGCTGTTTCAAATTAAAGAGCGAACGGGCCTTGGTGAGGCAAGAGGATCGACGGATGGCTTGGCTATAAAGCGCCGAGTAATTGAACGATTGAACAAAGGCACCAATTCCGAAAGTGAGAGAGAATTGGGTGACCGGTTGGGTGAGGATGGTGAGAGGATTGGCGATGCTGTCAAAAAAAGAGTAGTCATGTCCCAAGAATATGTAATTTTTAAAGGGGAAGCGGCATGAGGGGGGAGGGGGTGGGTTTAACCGAGCAAGAAGTAGAAGAAGAAAGAGAGCTAGGTGCGGATAGACCTAATGAGAAGTTTGAAGTGGAAGGAGTATGCGGAAACAGAGGAGGGACCAAGTGGCGGTAAGGGAAGAAATAAGAAGCTGGTGAAGAGGGAGGGAGAGAGGCAAAAAACCAAAGAAAATAAAGAGGAGTCGATTGTTAACCAATGGGGACATAGAAAATAGAAATCGGGTTCTTTGATTGAAAGCTGTTGAAACTTGAATGGTGGATAAGAAACTTGGTTTAATCAATTTATAAGATGATGAAAAAGGGCTCATAGAGGAGTTTGTCAGAGCCGAAGATTGTGGTGAGCAATAAACAAGTTTGGGTGATGGCATAATTTTCCCTTTTCAATCATAGGATGAAGTGAGATCGGGGAAGATATGGCGAGGAAATTTCGGGTACCTCTTTAAATACATGTGTGAGATTTTATACAGAAATCATTGATAAATACAATCATAGGTATAGCATTGAAGCTACCCTGGAAAGTATAGCGCTTGGATACACCTTTTGACACGTCATATTAAGCCATTACATATATATGGATAGAAACATTGAAGTACACAAATGGACAAAAACATTAAATAAGAACAAAGAGCAAGGGAACATACATACATACATACATACATACATATATATATATATATATAAAACATCGGTGAACGGCTGCAGTAGGGATAAGATCACCACCACACTGAAAACCTGGAATCCTTACCGCAAAAGAAAAAACAAACTAATGGGAAGAGGAAAAATAACCACCATAGAATTGAAAGCAAATAGATGTAGGCAAGAACATGAAAATAAGCAAACTTCTGGTATCCATCATGCACTTGAAGCAGCCCGGGATATGGGCTTGAACAAGGTTGAACTGAATCTGATTCAGAACCTTCAGTTCATATGATCAGGCTTGTAGCACCTGAGAATCTCCCTTATCTCAGCCTAGTTATAGCTGGAAGCCTGGAAGATATTTCACATTCATTGACACATTCAGTATTTCAACTATTTGAGTTACCACATCCAGGAGTGATTAACTTGTTAACTGCAGATGCTGCCGAAGTAGAAGCCTTCCCTAGGCTTCGTTCATTGCTAGTTGTAGTTTTTATTCATCCATTGAACCCGGAAAAAAAAAGTATGAAATAAAAATCACCTCAGATTAATTTTATGGAGCCTCTTCATCAAAAAGAACTTTATAAAATCGTTTTCTCTCCTCAGGATCAAATAGACCTCCTAACTTATCACCACTGTCATCTTGGTCAGACATCTCAGCCCTCCCATCTTTCCTTCTCACTGCCTTTACCAAATTCATGCCTTTCTTTTTCTTCTTCTCCAAATTCACTGAATAGCGCCTCTGATTATATTCATGAAGACCCTCCTGCATCAATTCTCCAAATTTATTCTTTACAGTGACTAGTGGATCCTTATGAACCAATTCTGGACCATTATAGCCTTCTCTAAGGAGCACAGTGTAAATCTGATACTTGTTTGATACATAAAATATTCCTGGGTGCTTGAGCAACAAAACATTCAATTTCTCAGGTAAAGCAAACTCTCTCTTAAAATGGCCTAGCTTTAAAATTGATAACTTCTTCCACAGGGTCAATGACAACAACTCATGCACAACGCCCACTATTCTCTTCTCCATTTCCTTTGATCCCATCTCTAAACTCCTAGAATTTGAATAAGGCGAGATATAAGGCATTGCATTAAATTCTTGAAACCTCTGCCATGACTTAACCCAAGTTGAAGGCAATGAACATGAAAAACAAGGCTCCAAACCCTGTTTCTGAGCTGAAGCTTCAACAGCAGAAACTGCTAAATCAGGGCTCCATGCCAGAAGTTCAATTTCCATTGAACTCTTCCTCCAACTACTATTAACAAGTCGAAACATATCTGGGTACTTAGGTAAGATTCTAATGACATAGTCATCTGGAAATCCAAAACTGTGTTTTAACTCGTTAAGTTTCATAACATTAAGCCTCTGATTCATACTTATCATTAACAACTTTGCCAATTTCTGCACAAATACTGGCTCCTGCATATCTTTTACTGATTCTTCCTCTTCAACCAAATGCATCATCCGCTTTGTTAATCTACAATGATACTCATCGTTCTCAAGATAAACTTCAAAGCAACAGGGATACTTCCTGAGCCAATTGAGAGCTTTGCCTTGAAGATCAAGAGTCTTAAACTTCTTCTGAAGATGCTTCAAAGGTGTCACCTGGTTTGGGTATCTAAGTATTATGTTTTTAATCTGATTATTGACTATCCAACGACGATTTCGTGAAAGGGCTGATTCAAGAACTAGGTCTTTCTTCATTGACCAAAGAGAGAAGTTTCGGAAGTGATAAAGAAGGGAAGGCTGAGAGTACAGGCTACAATAGCAACAACCCAACCTCCGGAAAAATCTTTTACTGATCATTGCACTCAACTTAGCATGTCTCTTTTCCTCCAAGAACAGACCTGTTAAGAGCAAGGAAAAAAAATTAAAAAAAAATCATATTTAACTTTTCACTGCTGAAATTAGAAATCTAATGGAATGTAACAATTTGCCTAGAGAACACTTCAATGGTTGCTTACACCACTACTCTAAATACTTAATGCTGCAGGCATGGTTATGCCAACAGCCAATGTTCAAAAAACTTTTAAAAAATTGAGCCACAAAAGTCTAATTTGTGCTTTATGTAAGTGCAGAATAAACTTCCATTGAGCAATCCGATTTAATTACTTATTTTATGCCAAACTTCAAGCTAACCTTAAAATTTAAAAACAAAATTAAGAAGAAAGACAAATCTTACAAAAAGCTACGAATTAATGTCAACAAAGAAAGTTTTCAATTAAGATTTATCACTCTGGTAGAAAGAAAGGAAACCCAATGATATCAAACAAACTTATGGCAACTGAATGATTACTTTTTAATTTTATATGAAAGTAATTTTGAACAAAACAAAGCCATTTTCAGAAATTTAAAGTTGATGGCTTTAAATTTAATTAATACTGCTAGTAGAGATGATGGATCAACAACTTAGACTTATCGAATACTACTTCACATTCCAAACAAAAAAAAAAAAGAGGAAGGTTGTATGAATAGAATACCTTTGTCAAGTGTCTGAAATATCTCTAAAAGTCAGAGAACAAAAGCAACAACCAAATTATAAATTAGAAGACAGTTGTCAGTAGGAAGAAGACCAACCTGCTATTTTGATCATATACAGCACTCTGACTTATTGGATACAATCTTTTGTAACGCATATAATAGCAGCTTCACCTGCACTGAACAAGGAAAATCCAAGCAGACCATAGATATGAAGAAGCAAACAAAGAAAGGGGTAGATTTCATCAAGGAAAGACAATCAAATGGTTCTCATAGGCATTTTCACGAACACCCAATAGAGGAAACAATCAAATTTTCATGGGCACGTACATTTTCCTGAATGGCTAGATTGAGCCTGCAAAATAATCTTATGAAACTATTCATTCTGGCTGCTGTTTAGGTGAAGAATATGATAGAGTTTGCCGTGAATGTCTGAAAGAAAGAGTGAGAGAGACAGGGATAGGAAGAGAGGGAGATGGGTTCAGACTCGAGAGCGTCAGCACGAGAACTCAGTGATTCAGTTCCGGTGAAATAGTTCTATAATTTTGGAAAGACATAATAGTTAGGAATGTTATTCGAATAATTTTTTTTATTTTTATTATATTTAATAGAGTTTTTATAATTATATTTTAAATTAAATATATGTTTATTATTAAAAAATAATTAAATATTATTAATTAAAATATTACTTAAAAATATAATTTATTAAAATATCATATTAGATGACATAATTACATGTTTTTATTCTCTCATAAACTTAAGTGATATAAAAAAATCATAAATAATATTTCAATTAATAAAAACTACTTCAATCGTTATTATAAAATAAAAATATATATTTAATTAAATATAATAAAAAATAAAAAAATATAATTTTTAATTAATTTAAATTTTTTAAAAAATTTATTCATATTTTTTGGGATGGGATGGAAGTCCATACTTCACTAGTAGTATTCGCTCTCCTTTCCAATTTTTTTTTTCTTTATTTGAAAAATTAATAAAAACAAAAAAACATGAAAAAAATTCAATAAAAATAAATAAATACTAAAAAGTGTCTGACATTTTGAACGTCTAACCATCAGAAAACAAATCGATTATTATTGGGCGAAATAACATTGCGTAGAAGTAGTTTTTATTATATTTAATTAACGCAAAGTAAATATATAGTTATCACTAATTAAATATAAATATATAGTTACAAACGCAAAGTAAATTCTGAAATATGAAAGCTTATACAAATTGTTCTATTCTATATTGATTAGACATTAGTGAAAATTCCATGGCAGCAGTTGTGTATCTCTCTATCTTGACCCTTTCCTTCCTCTCTCTTGTTCCGATCCTACACGTTCCTCTCTGTGTCGAACCTTCTCCTGCGTTGACCTCCTTCATCAGCAATCCCCACGAAGCCACGATCCCAGCTAAACCTCTACAACCTCCTCTTCTCCCTCATGTTCTCCATTTTATCTTTACACCTCTCTGCCAGCAAATCTCCCTCTTTCCTTTCTGTTGCCAACGATAGCCATCCATCATAGACCAACAAGTTGCAACAATTGAAGCTTTGTTGCTGAGAGCTTTACCGTCGATGGAGACCTGTCAACCCAAAAGAAAAATAAAAAGAATAAAAAAAATCTATGTTCATTGTTGACTTCTTTATTCGAGTTATTGATTTTATTTGTATCTTATAACTTTATAATATTATAGATGTTTAAAACAGAACTTGGCTTATTTTTTTCTTTTTCTTGTATGAGTTTCGATTTTTTTTTTTTTCAAATTTTTAGATAACGGACTTTTGTTTTTTGAAAAACAAAATCATCTTGAATATATGGCATTTTCGCAATAAAAGGATTTCGAGTCCAACAAAATGTGTGCCCATTGACCATAACTCAAATATCAGTGTGTACCACTGATATTCTTAATAAATTCACAGCTTATTGAGCAAAATAAAAATTATACATGATTTTGAAATTATTATAATAGAAATTAATTAAATAATATTAATCTTTTTAAATTAATAAATATTGTTTTTGTTATTTTATCCCAACAATAAAAATCATAATTTTTCAAGAAAATACTTTCATGAAAAATTTATATTTTTTCACCAGATAACTCAAACAATAAAAAAATATTTTTTGACAATTTATTCTAACAATAGAAAATATCTAATTCTCTTGTAAAATATTTTATCCAATTTTTCTTAACAAATTATCTTCTGATCACCAAACAGGTCTTTAAAGATCAAAATTTCGGCAGATTTACACCTTCGGAGAAGGCTTTTTTTCTCTATAGCCAAGGCAAATATGAATGAATGCAGATTTCATTGACAAAATAGACTTTATATAATCCTTTTCCTTCAGCATTTAACATATGAAAATTGAATTAGAATGTCAATGCTAAAGCAAATACACAACAGAAATGGAGATGCACATAAGCTGAACAGACAAAACCAGAAAAAATAACCTCTTCTCTCATTTGCCCAAAGTTGTGCGCAATCCAATCAACTAGGTTTACCGCTAGCGGCTTTTCTTTCTTTTTTTTCTTTTCTCTTTCTTTTTTTTTTAAATTTTGCTTTCCAATTACGAGCACCATGTTCCGCAAGTCCCACCAGCAAGGGCCCCAAAGGGATCTCTGACATGATTCATATACATTCAGACTATACTAGGGGGATCCCCCGCCCAATTACAAACGGCACGAGGCCAGCGCGTTCTAATGCAATCCACCAATGGTGCATGCTGAGGAGGTTCAGGTTTAGCCACTTCAGTGTCTTTCCCACTTGATTCACTCCCCGCAGCACCAGATGGAACTGCTACATCCGCCATGAATTCCTCTGGTGTCCACCTTGGGGGTACTGAAACCCTCAACTTTGTAAGCCTGGGTCTTTGTATTGGAGTCTCACCTCCAGATGTGGCTTGGCTGCCATTCAAATCTGATTTTGCAATCCCATTAAAATGGTAAAGATCAAACACCTTTCTACCCATCTGACCAGTTGAATCCTTTAAACCCCCCAAGCTCTTGTCTAAGTCCAAAATAACCTGCCAGAACTCACTCCACACAATGAAGCCCGAGCTGCAAAGGCTATCAAGTTTCTCAGATGGAAGTCTGATATTCGTCTCCCTGAGGACCTGATGGAAACCTTCCACACTAATGAAGCCACCACCGCCACTCTGATCTTGGGCATCAAAAGCTTTCCGGATCTGTGATTCCCTTTCTTCCAGTTCATTCTCATCTTGAACAGCTGTATCCAAAGCAAATAGCACCGTATAATGGGACTCACTCCCAACAACCCATATTGGCCATTTTGGGCATTTTAGATTTTGGCCAACCTTACAGAAATTAAGGGATTCTAGAAGAGTGAGGAATCCAACTTCCACATTTGTAGATATACCCTTCAAAAACATGCCGCCACCTAAATCCATCCTTCCATCAAAAACATTTGGAACAGCTTGCCCACAGAGCAATAGGTTCACAATTTCCTGAAATAATTTTTGCATCAAATGCAGCTACATAGCAAAAACTCATCAAAGATAGCAATACAGAGACTTAATAATGTAAGTACCAAATTTAAGATATCAAAGCCCTATCCATTCAAGGGACATATGCAATTTTATGTACCTGAGAAGCATGCCCAAACGGTGCAGTTACTAGAGGAAGGCTGGGATCATCCCGGTCAGCTTGAACCCAGTCCTAGATAACATTCAGATGCACAGATATTGTTTTTAAGAAAACAAAACAGTCTCGACATACAGATAATGCTTGTTCTTAAAAATTTAAGAACATGATAATAAAAGTAAGCGAGAGAGAAAGAGAGATCATTATATAGCTGTTGAAACATTGACGCATAGATAAAGACAAAATGGGAGTCTTCAAGTGTTAAAGCAAACAAACCTACCAATCCTCGAGAAAGTAATGCAGAGATAAGGAATAGCAATGCTCCCATGCGACTTTGAAAAACAGGAATCATTGCTTCGAGCCTCTTAAAGGCACTTGCAGGTGTTGTGTATGTGTCAACTCTTAAAACTTTCTGCAAATCAGAAGATGTTTCAATTGAAAGACCTTCAAGTGCTTGCACAATGGTCTGTAAGATAGATGGAAACTTATCAGCAAAGAACAGATAAAACGATATACACACAAAATTACCAACATAATAACAACAATTCAAGTTAACCTAATTCCACTAACCACATCCTTTGGACTGTCTTCAGATCCTTCAATGCCATAGCCAATAGCATTCAAAGTTGCAATTACAGCTCTTTTATTATTTCCACATAAAAACAATATCTCACCCATACTTTTAACCAGGGCTCTGTAAACAGAACAAAATTAAATTGAATAATAGATAACAGAACAAACAATTAATGCATTGCAAAGCAGCAGCAAAACTTTTAAAGAACAACAAATATCCATTCAAATTGATTATTCCAGAAATGAAGTAAAACATGACAGAGAGCAATACCAGTCCACATGACAAGCAATCATGAATATCCATTAAGATTTGTCACAAGATTTCACATTACTTCAGATCTTGACATTCTTGGATGATCATTTCTAAAACTGAGCTAAAACCTTAAATCAAAACACTAAGAAAATATTCAAATATACCCCATGGCCCATTAGCCCATTTTATATATGCAAATGTGCCTGTGTGTTTGTGCCTGTGCAAACACACATACAAAAGGAAAGTGCAAATGCAACGTGACTTTTCTCTGATATTCTGATCGCAAACAAGAATTTCACAAGCATAAAAGCATATTGAACTGAATTCCTAAGAAATCCAATAAAAGGAAGCACACGAGTGACAATTACAAGTTTAATATAACAAAAACAAATATGTGAATCTGCAGGAAAAGAATTAACATTGTTGGATAACACAACTAATACAGCGTGAACAGTTGAACCCCTGTTTTTTTACATGAAATATAAAGCTATAAAACCTTGAAATGCAAATAAAAGCATGTGCCTTGGCATGGTTTAGTGTATATTGCACAATTTAACATACAAAATTAATCACCTTGCTTTTGCATCTTCAGTAAAAGCAGCAAAATTATTTAACGCAACATATTGATTTTTGGATGATCTCCTGGAACTCAAATTCTGTGGTATGTTCGGTGTAACTTTAACTAATTCATCCGGAAAGAAAAGAAGATGTTTGAGCACAAATGCCTGTACAGACCGATAGATAGTATAGTCAGCAATAAGAGTACTAATACCATCATGAGATAAACAACAGAACAAACAAAAATGTTGAAAGGCTATTTAAGGAGGAGGCCATTCATAAGATTTAGGCTAAGACACAACCTAGCAAATATCCAATTACACCATCAACTCAACATCTACTGAGAATTTTCCCTAGCAATTAATCACCTATGTCAGTAGCATAACAATAAAGAAAAGTGCAGCAATGGCAAAAATAACTGTTTAAAATCTTACAAGGTTAGACTGAAGTAATTATAGTTAAAATGGATACAATTTTCCATAGCATATTTAAACACCATTCAATAATATGATTACTCTATTAACAATTAACAATTATAAAACAAGCTATCCCACTGAAATAACATTCTTAACAAATTTTAGTGAGTTTATTAGTGTCAGTGTAGAAACTTAGAACATTCAGAAGATATAATGTAAGTAAGTTCTGGTGCAACATAAGAAAAACATATAATTGTTGAACGCATTAGGAATTTCAGATGGCATAAAACAATTAATTAGCAATTCACATGCTGCATGCTGCAAGAAACTCATATAACTGAGAAATAAAGGAATTACTTGTATGGTTGCTAAGACACCACAGGGCCCACCTTCATGCTGCACTAGGCCCATAGAAGTTTCTGGATCAGGGCTAAACCTACAGGATTTTTTGTCACATATGAGCCAAAATAAAGCAAACATATGAAACTTCCTCAATATTGCAAATGGTTTGTAACATCCCAAGAAACTCATATTTCCATAAAAATCAAAAGCCAAAAAGCAAGAAGAAGACAAAAACTAACAGGTAAGAGTTTTCAATGAAGAACAACAAGTCTACCAGAGACTCTGCTAAACCAGTAACTACCAAGCTCGGTTCATAACAAATATACTAGAAAATGATAGGAAATGCAGAAGAAACAGTCATAACCAATCAATTGCAAATGCATCAATAGCCTGCTAACCTGTGCTGGTATATTTAACCAATCAATGTGCATAAACACAGAGATACAGCAATTAAACCAAAATTTTCCCTCAGAATACTATCTATACTTGGTATTTGACAATGAAGAAAATCAGGGAGGTACTTTTGCACTTATGGGAAAAAGTATAAAGGTACACTGCATAATATGAATTTAAACACCTCATACATGAATAAAACCTTTAACATTTTAACTCTGGCTCATTTACAACCACCCCCACCCCCCACACATACAAACAAAACAGAAAACAGACAACACCTTTTCTGATGAAGGATTACATCTTCAAGGACTATTCATCACAATGTGCGTTAGAAGGTTTTCAGTAAATGCATTCTTGTTTCAGAGCATACTTTCTTATATTGTGCCTTGACAATATGAAACTTCATTATGAATTATCTTTGAGTGCTCATAGCATTATTATTGTGTATTCTGATCAAAACCTTAGCATTCCAGATAACAAAAGAAATTTTGTGCTGGCAGTTTATAACTGTGTACAACATATTTACAACTCATATCTAAGATCCTTCAATTTAAGATTTTCCAGTTCTTCTCATGCTTCTTACTGGTTTAGAGTCACCTCTTAGGCTCATACCATACATCACATCAAAGATAAGTTCCTATATCAATATTCGGACAAGGTCTGAACTTCTGTATGCAGTAAACTGGCTCGCTTGTTGGTAGGAGGACAGCCAGGGTAGTTAGGATTTTATGGATTAGTATCTAGGATTTTTAATGGTGATCAGATAGGAAACTTTAGAAATGTAAAATTAAGACATAGTCAACTAACATAAAGGGTGATCAAATAAGAAAATTTAGCTTAAAGGAACATATATTAAAACTTGCATTCAACTAATTAAGTTTTGGGTATTAGAACCAACCTTAGCTCACATTTTAAACACTTTTGAAGGCTGCTAAAAGGATGCTCCATCATCAAGCATTTCAGCCTCTTGCTGGTTATTTCTTCATTATTAGACATCTCAATAGAATGCTAGTAAGGAGGAACAGATTCCAATCTACAAGTTACTAGAGTTATGTGCTAAGAAAAGCTCTATAACAACTTTAAAAAATTTTCTATTAACAACATAATGTGTTGCACATTGGAGCCTTAATATTAACTCTAAAAGTCTTAAAGTTGAAGAGGAAAAAGTTAAAGCTATTGAGGAATGGCCAGCCCTACTACATTACATCAAGTTCAAAGTTTTCATGTGTTGAAAAACTTTTATAGGCATTTAATTAGAAATTTCAGCACTAATAATGATGCTCATCACCAATTGCATGTATGAAAGGCATTTAGCTGAGACAGTATCTCAATCTTTCAAATAAGTCAAAAAAAAAAGGATGATGATACCTCTTAGGGCTGAGCAACGATTCAATCAGTCAGTTTCGATCATGGAGGAGACCATAACCGACCAAACTGACCATGGTGGCGGAACTGACCACCCCCGACTGAATTTGGTGGGGAACCAACCAGACCATGACCAACCATGGTCGGTTGGTTATGCAATCAATTATGGGTTTTGGGCTTTGGCTTTGGGTTTGGGAATGGTGGAGGCCAACAACCTGCATTGACTTGACCTGTCCAAACCATGCCTCCCGATCATTGAATTTTCTCTTAGTCAACCATGATTTTCGAGCAAAGGCCAGACAACGGTTTTGATGTTAATTAATATGTTTCCATGCCGATATAAAGGATGTAATGCAATGCATGTAATAGATGAAAAAGTTGGCTTGCTTTTTTTTCTCCTCCGTTCGTCCCTGTTATTGCGTTTGTAAACAGAGTCTGTTAACCAGTAGACTCATTTTTATCATGCCTTAGATTAAAAGAAAAACACCCTTTGCAAATTTGAACAAAAAAAGAACCTATACAAGCTCAACCCATGTCAGTGACAGTCCTTGACTATCTTCAACAAGATGAAGGTTATTGAACAAACTGATGTCAGTCACAGCCCCTTTATTTGAACAAAACAATGAAGGTTAGTTAACAGAAAACTTCAACAAGATCAATCACAATTATATTACAGAATTACCCAACTCCAAAAATTTAAAAAAAAAAGGAAAAGAAAAATGGTGGTCGGTTATTTGGTCAGTGTCAGGCAGAAGGGTTCCCAATTGACGACCAAGCCGATAAACCATAAAAGCCGATGCCCTCAACTGGCTCCTCAACCAGAGCCAATCAACTGACCGGTTTCTGACCAAAAATTGTCGACCTCGATCAGTTGGCCAGTTTCAACCGCCCATTGCTCAGCCCTAAAACCTCCTATGTTACATCTTCCAAGAATCTGTATGATGTTTGGCATGACACATGATTCATCATACAGGAATTATGGTGCACTTGACCAAGATGATCATCCAATTGCTTAGTTTCAAAAGAAGAAAAATGAACCAAAACAGAGGTATTCAACTTATGAGAAGGAACTCAACATATGGTCCAAGTACATTTGATCACTGGATTGCCTGGTAATAAGAAACTAAATGAGCAAAAACAAAGAATTCAACTTTTGAGCAGAAATTCCACATTGAGGTCCAAGTACATTGCATGGAAAAGTGTCACTAATTGATTGTTAAGATTAAGCACAAAGTTAAAATTGATAGAAAAAAGGCTATTGATGCACTTAGCGAAGTGGTGTAAACCTTAACTTTTATGGCTATCATCCTACTTATGGGCTTTGATTTGCTGGAGAGGCTACCCATCCTGCAAAACTGTAGCATCTTACATACATATTTATTAGCTGCAGAACATGCAGATTATCCTGAGTTTCCCCTATAATAGTACCATCTCGTCAGAGAACTTTTCTTTCCTAAGTCATCCTTAAGTGAAGAGCTGATTTGCAAATAGCATTACATAGCAGCAACAGGCCATTCGGATGGGATAAGATCATTATAAGGATTGAGCATCAACTGGGCCTAGTTTGAAAAGGGATATTGCTAGGATTGTTTCCCAATGTCAGACTTGTCAAACATAACAGAAGAGAAAGCAAAACACAGGTTCATGGATGACATTTCCACTACCAACACGAGTCACAGAAGAATTCAATTAAGGCAAAAGTTTATTAAACCCACGGAAGGAAACGTGGCCTAGGCATGGATTAGACTGAAAGGTAACATAAATGTGCAAATAAGGAGCTTCATCCAATTGGCATTTCTTTTCCCTACAACATTTTCATGAAAATTACCTTAAACACTCACATACTTGACTTCTTTAATTGTATGGGAATGAGTAACGTCCTTGACTTCATATGGTTTCTGAGATGAAGAAGCAACTATTAATGCTATGTTGTTACAAGGCTTTCTCCTATCGCAAAACATAAGAAATTAGCTTAAACGCTCACGTACTTGACTTCTGTAATTGTATGGGAATGAGCAGCGTGCTTGACTTCATATGGTTTCCCAGATGAAGAAGCACATATTAATGCTATGTTGTTACAAGGCTTTCTCCTATCGTACAACATAAGAGATTGAAAGCATTGTTTACCAGTAAGTGTTTCTACTTGAGGGAGTAGACATTAGAAGTTTCACAACATGAAAGTTGCGACTTGATGCTATATACTTAGTATATTTAAATCTAGCTGCCAATTTATCCCGTGATCAATATCCTTAACCACCATATTTAGTTAAAATTCAATTGAGCAATGAATATTATTATTTCTTTTCCTCGCTTCTAGTCTCTCAGCAGTAATTTTTCATTTTGAGAAACATGAAAACTAATATCTTGGAGTATAAATAAAAAGCTAGACTTTACCTTATACCCTGATTGCTCCACTGAGCAAGTATATCCTTCGAAACCCCACTCCCAAAAACCATCGAAAATAACTGATAAGCTTCTTCCTCCGACAATTCATTACCCAAATTCGCTTCCTTGGCTTTCATTTCAGTCTCTTTCCTTCCTAAATCTCCGCTCCTTTCGCTTTTCGAAGGGGAACTAGAAGCCGGAACGCTTTTAGCGGCCGCCAGCATCCGTTTCTCAGCTGCGGCTGCCATGAGTTCACGCTGCAACCGTCGGCTCTCCTCCGGCGTCGTCGTAGCTGAGCTAACAGCTTCCCTCGGCTTGCTCCTCTTAGGCTCTGGCGGCGAATTTTGCATGCTCATCCGTAGAGCCATTCTCAGGTCCTCTTCTTCTTGTTGATCCGCCATTTGATAACCACCGTTGGATCAAAATTTAGCAATCCAAGGTTCGAAACAATTGAATTTATATGCAGATCAATTGAATTTAACAGAACCGTTATTTTTCAGATGGCTATGTATTTGATTATGACTTGGATTCTGTAAATGATAAAAAGATAAGAAAAAGATTTGGGTTTTTTACAAACCCTAAACAGCAAACTAGGGTTTCGAATTTCAGGCCAACTAGAACGAACTGGACGTTAAAGCAGAGTGGAAATTCCGTTTTCAAAGCACAAGAACGATGGATAAAAAATCTCGATTGAATTAAAATAGGAAAGTGGCTCGTAAGGGGTAAAAACTGAAGGTGGTCGCCCTCCGGTTAACATTGAATACGATGCCGTTTGCCAAGATGAATGGCCCTATTAGAATTACGATTTCAGCCCTGACGTGTTGCACTTGAACACGGGGTTAGTTAGTGCGTCGGTGGGAGTGAATTTGGGGCAAAAGGTAAGGGTATTTTGGGGAATAAAGCTTGATGCTTTTCTTTTACGGGGAGGAAAGGCGTTTTCGTTTGCTGGAGTGTCAGGGAATCTATGCTGAGTAAATTTGGGATTGGAGGACGGTGGGGTCACCAAAAATGCATTTGGAGGTGAGCTGAAAATGCGATCTGCTGTGTTAATCACTGTCACCATGTGAATTTTGATTCATTTAATTTAATTAATAACTTAATAAATCACATATTGATTAAATTTATTGTTTATTTTTTTAACTTCGGTTGGTACGTAATTATTTGTTGGACTACTGTTGGCATAAAAATCTAAATTTGTGATACTAAAATTAAATTATTCAAAATCGTTAATCAAAATATTAATAAACAAATCAAGAATTGCATGCTATATTAAATTATAGAATATTCTGTGGTACTACTTTTTTCCTTCAGACTTGTAGTCATAAAATCTACATTTTGAGTGTTAATCAAATTATTAACGTTGTATCATGAATAGAATCAAATTGTAAAATTTTTAATGATTCTAATTAATAAGCAAAACCAACTCTTTTAATGTGTATTAAAGGAGTATAAGATCAAGTCGATTAATTCAGTTAATTTAATTAACAAGATCAATTATGTCTAGTTGATTTGGTTAAAAAAATTTGAAATCAATTAATCAAATTACTCAACTTTGTATTTCTTATTTTTTAAAAGATAAGCAAAAGCCATCCATTGATATAAAAAGTCCATTTATAGTCACTCAAGTCTTTAAAAGTCTTATTACTTACTTTAAATAGTTTTATAAACTAATAATTAATTTTAAGTTAAATTATTTTATTTTTTTGGTTAAAACAAATTATAATTGAATAGCTCTTTCGAAAAATGTGTAAAAAAAATCATTCATTGGGAAAAAAATTTCATTTATAGTCACTCATTCCTTCAAAAGTCTTATTACTCGCTTTAACTGGTTTTATAATGTCATAATTAATTTTAAGTTAAATTTTTTCATATTTTTTATTAAAACAAACTATAATTAAATGTCTACCTCAAGAAATATGAAGAAAAACGCATTCATTAGAAAGAAAAAATCTATTTATAGTCATTTATTCCTTTAAAAACTTTATTACTTACTTTAAATGGGTTTGATAATATCGTAATTGATTTTAAGTTTCATTTATTTTTACATTTTTAGTTAAAACAGATTATAATTAAATATCTACCTCGAGAAATATGAAGAAAAAGATATTCATTGACTCAAGTCAAAAGTATTTCATGTGTCCCTATATTATAAGATTTTCATCAATTTAATCTCTTTACTCCAAAACGGGTTAATTTAATCCATCTCTTTACTCTGAGACGGGTTAATTTCACTATTATTTTTGCTAACGTGACATTGAGGTGTAAAAAATACTAACATAACACTGATGTGTCAAACAAAAAAAATATTGACCGCATGGATTTTTCTTTTGTTTTTTTTTCCTTCACTCTTTTGTCCAAAACTACGTTGTGTGAAGTCTACTATTTAAAGCACTTTTGTTTTTTTTTTTTTCATTTTCCTTCTTTAAATCCTTCTTTAACTTTCATTCCTTCTCTACTTGCCCTTCTTTCCATAGATTTCGATTCCCAAACCCAAATTTTGTCCATCAATCAACATTGTCATCGATCACTAGTAGTCAAAAAAATTTAACTAAAAATACCCAAAAAAAATTCATTTTTGGTCACTAGTGAGAAAAATGTTGTAGATTTTAGAACTTAGAACATTAAATTTGAATCATTTCCTTAATCAAAGAAAATCATATAATGAAAAAAATGTAGTACATATTAAAAAGGAAAAAGAAAAATCCGCATAGCAATTGGCATATCATGCCACAACAACATTGCAAGTCCAAGGCATTTTGGATATCTTAGATTTGTGCTTAATCTTGTCAAATGAAATGATTATTAAGCTAAAAGCAAATTGATGAAGTGCTTGGTCAAGAGAAAGCATTCAATCAACATAACTTAACCAGACCAAAATTATCGAGTTATTTCTTGAAAAATTATTCGAACAAGAAAGGATAAAAAATCCATTTCTATCAAAGAAAAGCTATTACTTTCATGCTTTTTTTTTTTTGAAAATTGTCAACAAACTAGAAAATATTTGTCTTTAACAAAAAAAACCAAATTACAACATCTTGAATATCACAAAATAGATAAGAAAATATTTTTCAAAAAAGCACAAAAAAACCAATAAAATTTACAAAACTAGCAACAAAGAAATATACAAATTTGGAAAATAAATAATAAACCCGAAAACTTAACAAAATCAAAGATAGAAATTATTGAGGCTCTACAATCTCCTGAACCAACCAACTCATGAGGTACCCACAGGGAAACCAACTCCAACATCAAGAATGTTCTCGTGCCTCTATTGTCATAACAAGTTTCGCACTTCTTAAACTCTTAGTGGTCACCATAATGCTCACAAGCATGAATGATCCCTCTCCCAACCTAAGCACGCCTTATTGGATCCAACCCTTCCCACTTTTCCATGGCTCCTCCACCTTTACTCCTTTACACCTTTTGAGTTTTTTTTTCTTTTTTTACACGTTTATGATTTTAGATCTAGGATAATTAAGATAAACCCGAGTAAGGGAAATAAGGTGAACAATGAATTTTTTATACGTTTTATTACATTTTTTGACCACCAGTGACCACTACAATATTTTTATCCTTTTATTGCATAATTTTAGTTGCATTTATTCTAATGTAACTAAATTCATCATATTACACTTAATACATTCCATTTAATTACACTATTTGAAGTGTAATCACATAAAAAAATTAAGAGAATAGAAACCCATTAAATAAAAGCAACCAATGGCCCATGAAACAGCCTAAAAAACAAAAGCCCCTTACCTTTTACATTCAATGCTTTTTTCTTGGAAAATCACCTTAAGTTTATACCTCTTTTTCTAGTTGCTCAAATCAACAATCTTCAAAAATTTTTCATATTTTTCTACTCTCAATTTTTCTAAAACAAGTAAATCTCTTTTTCTCTATTCATCAATTCTCTTTTTCTTTCTTTGTTCACTTTTACCATTTGACTACTAAGAAAATTCTCAATTGGCATGGATCTAAAGAAATCCTCAATGATTTTCTCAACTCTTTCGATTTTATGTAATTTTTGTTCATTATTTTTTCAAATCTATGTGAAATTTGAATTTTGAGAGTTTTGAACAAATGTTGAATAAAGTTTTTATTGTGTAACTTTCAAGCAATTGTTCATATTAAGATTTTATTTTCAAAATCCTTCAATTTTCTTTGTTTTTCTTCCCCTTTCCTCTTTTTTATTCCCTTTCACGATTTCTTCCTCTTAAGATTTTTTATTTAGATTTTGAAGGTCCAGTTCCTTGTTCCTCTTTAATTTGAAGGTTTCGTTACCCCAATAGATTTCATTGATTCTTTCATTCAAGTGATAAGTGTGTAACTTTTTTACATGTTCTTTTCAAAAATACCTCATGCATAAGGTGTTTTTGAAAATAACCTTCTCCATAATTTTAATTTTTTTTAACCAAGAGAAATTAATTTTAGATAAAATTACCATTAATGAAACTGACCCACATGTTTAGGTCTGCACCTTAAACTGATCCATATGTTTGGGTCGAGTTTTTTACTATTGTAATTTTTCAACTTTCCTTAACAAACCATTCATTTCAAAAGCATTCCTCGTTTGAGCATTTCTCGCCAATTCAAGTGTTAAGCATTTTGAGCATTGATAGAAGCATTTTTGAGTCATTTGACCGTAAAGGTATGCATATTCATTGATTATGTTATTAAATGTAATATGGTATCTTATTTAAGTTATTGATTTTGTTAAATAGAATTTAGTAGTGTCAGTGGTTTTTGGGTCGAGCATTAATAGGGCATGCATGACTGGTTTTAAGTATTAGGTTTAAAGGTTTTAGGCATTGCATGACTTAAGATTTGCATGACTAGTTGATAAGGCATGTGTGACTAGTTTTAAGTATTAGGTTTAGGGGTTTTAGGCATCGCATGACTTAGGGTTTACATGACTAGTTGATAGGGCATGCGTGATTGGTTTTAGTCAATGGGTTTAGGGATTTTTGGCATTTCATGACTTAGTGTTTGCGTGACTAGTTGATAGGGTATGCGTGACTTGTTTTAGACATTGGGTTTAAGGGTTTTAGGGATTGCGTGACTTAAGGTTTGCATGATTGGTTGATAGGGGATTGCGTGATCAATTTTTAAACATTGTGTTACTGATTTTTAGTCATTACGTGACTAGTTGGTAGAGTATTACATGACTGATTTATAGGCATTGTGTGACTAATTTTTAGTCATTACGTGACTACTTTGTAAGGCATTATGTACTGACTTTTAGGTATTACGTAACTTAGGTATTGCTTGACTGGTTTTTAATCATTACGCAATTGGTTTGTAAGGCATTGCGTGATTAATTTTAGGTATTGCATGACTAGTTTTTAGGCATTGTGTGATTGATTTTTAGACATTACATGACTAGTTGATAGGATATTGCGTGATTAGTTGATAGGTATTGCGTGACTGGCTCATAAGGTATTACTTTACTAGTTTTTAGACATTATATGATTGGTTGATAGGCATTGCATGACCGATTGATACGACATTGTGTGATTGGCTTTTAAGCATTGTGTGACTACTTGATAGGACATTATATGATTGGTTTATAGTATGTAAAAGGTATAGTTATAGATACATGAGGCCATTCGGGACGGAATTGAATATAGGAAAAGCCAATAGAGGCTTAAACGCACAAACGTGAAAAGTTTTAGGACTTTTCTTCGTTCAAAGACAAAACAGTGTCGTTTTGGAAAACGGTGGAATTGTCTCATCAAACTCGCGTGACATGACAATATTACTGATCTCACATTCCGGCGAAGGAAACTCCTCCTTCATTTCCATTCTAAGAACTCCAAATTTTCTAGAAACCTTCAAATCCATTCTTCATAATCGATCAGATCTAAGCAAAACGCAAACAGAAAGTTCGCCAAAATGTCGAGCGACAGCGATGGCGAAGATGAGCTTCTCCAAATGGCATTGAAAGAGCAAGCTCAACGGGATCTGAATTACCAGAAACCGCCTTCCTCCAATTCCCGCAAACCAGTGGCCAACTTCGTTCAACCGCCGCCGCAGCCACCGGGGACTGTTTACAAGGCTCAGAAGGCGCCGACTGCCTCGGCTCCAAAAAAGCCGGCTGCGAGAAAGATGTCGATGGATGATGACGAGGATTCGGAAGTGGAGATGCTGAGCATTTCGAGTGGGGACGAGGATACTGGAAAAGATCCGAAGGGAGGAGTCGGAGGAAGGAGTAGAGGCAGAGGAAGCAAAGACGATGATGGACCCTGGGATGGAGAAGAGCCTGATTGCTGGAAACGTGTCGATGAAGCTGAGGTACTTATAATGAAATTTAAATTCAAAGTAAATTATTGACAGATGATTTAGTTAAGGGTTTTTTTTTACCCTTCCTCGACAGCTTACTCGTAGAGTTCGCGAGATGAGAGAGACGAGAACAGCTCCGGTGGCACAAAAGTTTGAGCGTAAACCATCGGCAACAGTTGGGAGAATACTTAACAATCTGCAATCTTTCCCTCGCGGCATGGAATGTGTTGATCCACTTGGACTGGGGTAAATCTTTTGATCATCTTTGTATTGCTTGATTATCATTTATTGTTTGTTTTAAAGGAATGCACTGTTTGTTATAGATCATCAAGGCAGGAAACTTCTGTTCTATGATGAGTAATTATACTAATATGATTATATGAACAGTTGCCAAGTCATTGTTTTCCTTAGCATCAACTGAGGTAAGTGGTTCCTCAATTCTTCATCTGCTACAAGTACTTCAGCTAACCTGTGTGTTTGTTTTATTGGCAGGATAATAGACAACAAGACGTTAAGGTTGATCACTGAGGCATCAGAAAGCTCTCCATCAAAATCTGATAGAGATTATATGGATAGTGGCCTCCGTGGTATTTTTTCACTTTCTTATTTAATATATTTTCTGGAGATTATAGTTTGTCATAATCTCTTAAGCTAAAGTTGCATGCCATTTCTAATTTGTGTCTCTAAAAATTATAATAGTACAATGTCTGGAACTGTATTTCTGCTACCTAAAATACAAGTTTACTCGATGCCCCTGGCTTATTGCCTTTCACTGCCCCAAAGTTTCTTCAAATTGGAGTTTATGTCAGTGAAAGTCATTACTCACTTCACCCCTTTTGTAGACAATATTAATTCAGAAATATCATAAGATCTGCTGGGTGTTTTTTTGTTATCTATGTTTTTATATTAATGAAGATTATGTTAATGATGTCAATTCCTAGAAATCAGTCAATTTTTTTGTTTGGTGATAAGGAATTGACTAGAGTTATTATCAATTTTTTTCTTTTTGTTTGCCTATGGTTAATCTTACTTTTAGCTATTACTGGTATTTAATTTCTGTTCCCTGTGTATTTGTTCTTCTTCCACCATAAGTGGTTTGTCCATATCAAAATAGAGACCTGAAAGTGTTGCAACTAAGCTATAGAGAATTCTCTGGGTTTTGTTCTTCTTTATTACATGTGCTTTAAATCAATAGAGTTGTGTGGTTTTGAAAGTGAATTATCTTGTTGAAGTTTGTTGATTGGTAAGTAGTGTGTCACCAGTAACATTATTGTGATGCTCTTCCACAATTTTGATGTATCCGGAATAGTGCATGTGTTGATTTGCCATAGTTTTATAATAGTCAAGGCAGCAAGAGCTCTACTGAAGCAGGAGTACGAGATGCAGTCCAGTTATTGCTGATCTCTATTCTTATATTTTAATTTCGTCTCTAAGCTTCACTGCAATGATTGTTTACTTCTGCTATTTTATGAAGGCATTCGTCTTCTTAATTTGGGTTAAATGCGGTATTCATGTGCTTTTTATATTGGAGATTATAACAACCATCAGAGACTTATCTAAGCTCTCAAGTTCTAATGTTCAATTTTCTGTTGTTTGCTACTGAGTATATTTGTCCATGCTGCCCTGGATTTTAGAATTCACATCTCATGAATGCATCTTCTAATCAATTTTTCTGCTGGCTTCTGTTTGCACCTCTGATTAGTGAATGTCCATGATGTTGGATTCCTCAATGAGCTACTTTTTCTCCCTTGAGTATTTCTAATTTAATGCCTAGAGCTGTAAAGCCAGTGTGTTACATCCTTTTTGTGAAATTGTGCAGAAAAATTGATGTATTTCTCTGAAAAGTTTGATGCAAAATTGTTTCTATCCCGAATACACCAAGATACAACTGCAGCAGACTTGGAGGCTGGTGCTCTTGCCCTAAAAACTGATCTCAAAGGGCGGACTCAACAGAGAAAACAATTGGTTAAAGACAATTTTGACTGCTTTGTTTCATGCAAAACCACAATTGATGGTATGAAAGCACCTCAGTTCACTTGAGTCTGGTACTACTTTTAACTGTGGCAATGCAAGTGTTTGATGGGTTTAAAACCAACTTCTTCTCATAGTCTTTGCCATAATAATTTTATAGAATTTTAGCTATTAGCAATAGTTGGTTCTAATGTGGAGAAAAATAATTGCATAGATATCGAGTCAAAACTGAAGCGAATTGAAGAAGACCCTGAAGGTTCAGGGACAACTCACTTGTTTAATTGTATGCAAGGAGTGAGTTCACTGGCAAATCGTGCCTTTGAGCCTCTATTTGAGAGACAGGTTGGTTTTTGCTTTCAAATCCATGAATGCTGGTGCTATAGAGGGAGGCTGAGATATATATTATGTATATTTTTTGTGATTTGATGTAGGCTCAAGCTGAGAAGATCAGGTCTGTCCAGGGAATGCTTCAGAGGTTCAGGACACTCTTTAATTTACCTAGTACAATTCGTGGGAGTATTAGTAAGGGTGAATATGATTTGGCTGTTAGGGAATACAAGAAGGCAAAATCAATTGCTCTCCCCTCCCATGTAAGCAAGAACACTTTAAATTGCTATGTAAAAGATTTATATCTTTGCAATTGCTTCATTATCATTCTTGCATCCAATTCTCACATACATCTTTTATGTATTAGACAAGTCTACACTAAAGAAAAGAAAAGAAAATTTAATTGTTTTCTCAGGTATGTGTTATGCTAAGTTTGAATCAGAACCTCTTTAACTTTGGCCAACTCTCAAATTCATTTTCATTTTAGTTTATCTCTGATATTTATAGAATTCAATCTCTAGAAATAACTATGATTTAAGACAAATCTAGAAAACTACAAACCTCAAAGTTACTTTTCTTCAACTTCTGAGTCTCTCAAGCTTATTGTTTAAGCTAAGTCATTTTCATTGCTTTCTGGAACATCTTAAATCTGTTATGGTATTATATTGTTAACTATGTGCTTTTCTGTATTTTGTTCTTGCTTCTTAGTTGATTGTATATGTGATCCAAATTCCAAATAATTTGACACCTCTTATTTATGTTAGGTTAAATTAGAATCTATCAACATATATCAATAAGCATAAGTTACTTTTTCATGTTTTGGGTGAAAATCGCTTTCTATCCTATGGTTTCAAGGAGAGATATATGATTGAAACAATTTGAGGAATGTTACTTTATCCGCTTCAATTAACACAATATAGAAATGTATAAGGTATTAACCAGCTATGTATATCCAGTTTACATTCATCTTGGATTTGCAGTTCTAATTCTTCAATTTTTGTAAATAGTGCTTACATGTGGCTAGGGGTTTATATCTGAGCATGTTTTTACTTAAGTTCTAACATTATTTAAATATGTGAATAAAGTTTTTATTCAATAATGTTATGTGCATCTTTATCTGCTTGTAGAATGCTTCCTTGGCCTCCTCAACAAATTTCATGGAATTCTAGTTTCTGCTTAGTTGACAAATTTTGTGTATGCCAGCTAGTTTTTACCTTACATCATTGCTGCTGATTTTCACACATCTCTTTACAAAATTCATAGCACAAGCTGAAATTGTGTCTACTGTTGGGTTTAGCTCAGGTAGTGAACAAATTGTTGAGTGGTTTAAGTCAAAATCATAGCCATAAATCCGTTGCTTCTATCATTTTTGTTTGTAATACATTATTTTTATGCATTGATTCCCTGATGGCTAACATCAGTATTGGACCTTTTTTTATTTATGCATGTTTCTCATAAGTCTGGTGGTTGCATTCCCAGGTGAGCATTTGATGTATGCTCAAGTCTGTGCATAGATAGAGGTCTTTTGCAAGAGTACTTAACTTATTCTTTACTGTCAGGTAAATATACTAAAAAGAGTTCTTGAAGAGGTTGAAAAAGTGATGCAAGAATTCAAAGCCATGCTTTACAAGTCTATGGAAGATCCTCAAATAGACCTAACAAGCGTAAGCATTTGATCTGCCTTTTTCAATATTTTGACACTATGCAGTTTAGCTGGTCGGTAAACGAACAATTGTTCCTGGATTGTCCATGGATTTTTGTTAAAGTTTAGTGATCATGATATTAAAATACGATCTGCTTGATGCTTACTAATCCATGAGATGCCAGGTTTTGTTTCTCACTAAAGCAATCTTGTATCGTTAAAATCAACCTATAACAAAATATTGGGGAGTTAATTAGGCAAGTTTTGAATGGGAAGGAAGATAAAAGAGAATGTGCAAGTTATTCCATAAGCCAAAATACCCACCATTTCACAAGCCAATCAAGCAGATTTACTTCAGTTAACTATGTTGGAATCATTCTGTTCTCTTGAGTTGTAATGTTCTATCTGCACTTGTAAGTTTAGCATGAGTGGAAGTATGGAATATATATGCTGAAATGTAATGGGATGGTTGAACATGGAATCCTGATTTTTTGTTGGGTTGCTGAGAGTATGAAACTAGTGCTCTACGAGATTGTTGTAAATGTTCTTTTCGACAGTATGAAGTAACTTATTGTGGTTGTTCAAGCTTCGCATTGAACAAAGATGGCAACTTTGTTTTTCTCCAAATATCTATACTAGATATGTTATAGATATATTATTTGCATATTTTGATTTTGTTGCATTAGACAGCTGATTTGATGATCTTAATAAGGATGTCATCTAGTAAAATACTTCTTTGGAAAGTAAAAAAGAAAGGTTTATTGTTCTTGGTCTATTTTATGGCTAAGGTGTTGCCTAAGCAACACGTAGTTTTCATTATTGTATGATGAATAGTATAGTGCTGGTTTGACTAGTTAAGATGAATAGATAATGCACCTACAGTTTGTAAGAACCAATGAAGAATAGATGTTAATATGCTACTTATGCTTCGCATCTGATGTCAATTGTGTACCGCTTTCATTTATGTAAGACTGTTTTGATTGTTTACCAGTCTTCCTTTTTCTTTTTAATCTCATAAAGGTAAAGAAGTTCCTCAAGTAACCTTGTCAAGTTTATATTAACTCATCAAAACATTGTTTCAATTGATCTTACTTTCTTTTTAAGTTTACAAAAATAAACTAGTTTTTGGGAGTTTACAATTTTTTTTTTTAAACTTTTGCTTTTCTGTAGAAATAAAAATTTAGGTTGACATATTATGACAAGATTTGCAAAATCCAATAACACTGAATAAACGATGTGTTTACGTTGAATACCTGTTATATTACTGATTTGTTAAATAGATCTGTTAAATAACAGGATCTAGTTTACATCCTATATTTTTGTGTGTTCTTTTGAAAGAACCTAGAAACTTAGTATATCAAAACCTTACACAAGTTTTGCCATTCTCATAAGTATTTCTGAGATTTCTTTGTCTCTTGTAGCTTGAGAATACGGTGAGGTTGTTGTTGGAGCTTGAACCTGAGTCAGATCCAGTGTGGCATTATTTGAATGTACAGGTTAGTAAATTCTGAACTTTCCTGTAGTGTCTCGATGCTCTATGCTTTTTCTTTTGGGCTAATGAAATGCTCTATGTTAACTTGTCTTTTACTTGCTATTTGATTTATTTAACATGTGCTTGACATTTTTCTTTCGATGCTGATCGTTTGGTTGGCTGGTATAGTCAAATGGCTATAAATTCCCATTTCCATCCCCCTAACCCAAAAACAAGTGCCCTTACATAAAGGATGCAAGTGATGAAGGGCCTTTGTCCAAAATTTTGAGGAACATTGATTTTAGGTAAAAATTTAGAAAAAAATAAAGGGTCTTTGTTATGTGGGTTATTTTGTTGCACTTCGCTTTGTTTACATTTATGCTGGCTTATTTTAAATTTAGAAGCTCATATAAATGGGGTTTTGTCGGACTTTGAGGTAGGATTTGATAATTTGAGACTTGAGTCGGTTGAATTTTGACAATTGAGGTTTCAGATTATTTTCCCAGTGTTTGTTTTAAAATTATATGGTTGTTTATCAGTAAGTCTTGTAAGCCAGTTGAGTTGAGTTTTAGCATATTTTTGTTATCCATAATTGCTGATCAAGTAACTTCAACCTGATGATAGAGTCAGTTCGAAGAAGCTCCTGAGTGCTTCTAAACAAATCAGTTTTGAGTCAAACTTCTATTCAAGTATCTTGAACTTGATAATAGGTCTAGTTCAAGAAGCTCCTTAGTGCTTGCAAGCAACTTGACTTGCTTACATTCCCCTACTCTTGAAGTTCAAGTCATTGAAATATTTAGGTTTCTTTTATTTAATAGAATCATAGAATTCGAGGGTTGCTTGAGAAGTGCACTTCAGATCATGAAGCTCGGATGGAAACTTTGCATAATGAAATACAGGAAAGAGCACTCTCTGATGCGAAATGGCAACAAATTCAACAAAATTTAAGTCAGTCTGTAAGTGCTACTATCTAGATTGATGATCTGATATTGAGGAAAAACTCTTGGCTCTTTACCTAATTATGAGATTATTTCATCTATTTTTTTACTATTCAGTCAGATGTCAACTACTCCCTTGGGAACATCCAACTGCCTATAGATTTGCAATCTGTGGACTTGACTGGAGGAGAAGTAGATGTTCTTAGAGGAAGATATATCAGAAGGCTAACTGCTGTACTTGTCCATCACATACCAGCTTTTTGGAAAGTGGCACTTTCTGTTTTTAGTGGGAAATTTGCAAAGGTACTCTGAAAATTGTCTAAATTATATTTACAAGAGTTGGATATAGTTATGCCCCAATTAACATCGCATATTCATATTTCATCTTGTATAGTAATTCTTAGAGTTTGCCAACATATTTTTTTTGTCCTCACTTTTGGTTTCTTTTCTATGGCCACAAATTCATTGCTATAAGTGCCTTTTCTTAAATCACAAGTTATCAAGACAATAATGTGATTCACTGAATTGAACATTTATTCTGGTTTTTATTCTTCAGTCTTCACAGGTTTCTGATTCTTTGGCAAGTAAAAGTGAGGAAAAAGTTGGAGATGGGAGATACTCGAGTCATTCTCTTGATGAAGTTGCAGGAATGATGCGCAGTACAATATCTGTATATGAAGTCAAGGTGAATATACTTTGCTTGGAGCAAAACTTCATGGCTTGCCTGTTTTACTACCTTTATGTAGTGGTGCTTGTGTTCTGAAATTAATAGCAGTTTAGGAATGAAATTTATGATGCTTTGGTTTTGTTGGAGTTATTTTATTTCCTGTCATTGATTGAAAATTTGTTGTCTTTATAACTTAGTTCCAGTTCTCTTTATGTCCCTGGAGTACTCTGAAATTATACATGCATCCGTTGTTATCTAATAGTATTTTTTATTTCAATCAGAAACATGAAATCTGACTGCTGTGTACACTGAGACCATCAACAATAAATATCCATATTTCTTCTTTCTACTTGACTCTCTGTCCAATAAATAATTAGTGTAATGACATAAAGATGAGTTTCTAAACTGTTGACCCTTATTTCAAAATTTTAATTTGAGAGCTTCTATAGATATGCATATGTAAAATTCCTAATGAAAGTACCAAAATGATTTGGGATTTTGTCCAGAAGATTCACGTTGAAAGTTGTTTGTTGTTGAATGTAAAAAGCATGGTTCTCTTCCAGAAGACATGGTTGATTGTTTCATTAAGAGATGTGTTTCTAATTGTTGAGATTATCAAGACTCGGGTTGTTTCCTTTTTTCACTATCTTTTTCTTTTTGAAGTATAGATATACTAGATAATCCTGAGGGACTGAAAATGAAAAATGGCCAATATTATGCTAAGGTTTTTCTGGCTTATTTTCTGGATAATTTTACTAATTTGTAACTTCATAATTAGACTTAGGTACTGTTTGATAAAATTGAGAATTTAATTCTGGAACAATTGCTGAATTTTTGGGTTTGAATTTGAGACATTGAATTTGAATTGCAAAAACTGCTCAGGATGTTTTTGGAATCTACGTAGTAAATGCAGTTAGGCTTTTTGATGATTGCAGATGGCTAGATGCTAAAATTTGAAAATTATCTTATATGAAAGTTTTCTTTTACAGTCATTAAAATTCTAATTACATATATAAAGTTTGGGAGATTAAAAATTTATCAATTAAAATGAATTTAAAAAAGCATAAATTGTTGCAATAAAGTAGCATAAACCTAATGTTAACTTAGTCTAGCAAAGTAGATTGAAAATAATTAATAGAGAAACTGAAAATCTACCACAAAGAAAAGAGAGTGAAAGAAATGCTTTATTTGTGATATGGTGGTTGTGGAGGAAGAGATGATGTTTATGTATTAGATTTAGATAGGGTTTTGTTAAGAGTGTAGATTTGAGAAAGGGAGAGAAGATGGAATATTTGGCAAAAAAGGGAAATAGAAAGACTAGAGGCATAAAAGATTTAATAGAGCAACAACATTCTCTGATAATAAAAGTTTTTACTGTCTTGACTGAACCTATTCTACAAACAGCAATAAGTAGGTTCTTCCCTATTGAACACTTTTAACATTTTTCACTTAGACTATTTTGTTGAATGGTTCCAGATCTGACTAACAAATTCACAAAATATTAAAACAAATTAAACTGCAATGTTTCCAGTCCAATCAATATGCCTTTCTCACAGGTGGTTCTCCTCTAATCTTTTTGTTTTGTAGCGGTTCTTACTGAGTTTGCTCTTGATATAGGTATTGAACACATTCCGTGATCTTGAAGAATCTAATATTCTTCACTCCTACATGAGCGATGCTATAAAGGAAATATCTAAAGCATGCCTTGCTTTTGAAGCAAAAGAGTCTGCTCCTCCTATAGCTGGTACTCCCAACTTTCTCTGAAACTGTGGTAGTCAACTTCTAAACTGTTCTAATGTTTCTTTTTCATTTGGCAGTCTTGGCACTCAGGACACTTCAGGCGGAGGTTACTAAGATTTACATACTAAGACTTTGTTCTTGGATGCGAGCATCAACAGAGGGGATAACAAAAGATGAAGCATGGGTCCCAGTATCTATTCTTGAAAGGAACAAATCTCCATATGCTATCTCTTATTTACCTCTGGCTTTCCGTTCAGTTATGGCTTCAGCAATGGATCAGATCAATATGTAAGTATCTAGAGATTATGATGTTGAATTTGTAAGAGGCATAATTAGTTATAGTGTTGTGTGGTTAGTGTAAGTAGTTTTTTTATATTTGTTTCATGATGTTTGTAAGTGGTTTTAACATGGATCAAGCTTAGTGAGGTTGCCCATAACCTATTGGACAGATGTGCAAATGGCCTTTTTATGTGAGGTCTTTGATATGGGTTGTCAAAGTGTGATTTAGGCTCTGATATTGCTGACTAGAGATGACTACGAAAAGACCAATGTATGACTGCTGCCTTCATCTTCCCTATGCAACCAGAAAGGAAAAAAGTTTCCATGTTTGAAGCACTTCTCCTTACTAATTGCATTATGATGGTGGTTTACCATGAACATCTGCTGAAGATAAGTGATGTCTCAAATAGTCTCTGGTTTCGTCTAGGCTACAATGAGCTAAGCTGTTGATGCTCAGCTTGGGCTTGGTTCAACGAGAAGCTTGCTCAAGCTGGACTCAATCACAACCTAGATCCCTTTTTTCTGAATGTACTTGTTAAATGAGTTAGACACAAACATATATGAGCTGGTTTTGAGGGTTCATGAGCAAATCTGTTTGGTTAATTTGTTTTTTGTTACTTGTTTTTGCAAAAAATGAATAAAAAGTGAAATGAAAAAAATGAAAATTGAATAAAAAGAAAAAGGAAGTAGCAAAAGCATTACTCAAACGGAGCCCTAATGGGCTGAGAGCCTTCCAATTAAGTTGCTAGTTAGTTCTCGGGCTTGTGAACTTGAGCTCAACTTGATGTGGGTTTGATTTTTACTTTTAAATTTTTTTAATATGTTATGCATTTCTTATTTTTTAAAATTAGAAGAAATTTGAATAGCCTTAAGCTTTTCTCTTAGCTTGTTTGTGGCTGTGTCAAATTTATGAAAGCATTGGTTACTGACGTGCCGTGATATAAAACCAGAAGATCCTCTGTAGGAGTATTTCTGTTTCAAGGTACTACTGCAAATTTGAAGAACTTTTATATTATTATAGTATTTGTCAAATCTGAGAATTGTGCTAGTTAGGCAGATTGTGCTTTTTTTCAATATAATTTTAAATCAGAACAAACTTAAATAGCCTTAGGCTGTTCTTAGCATGTTCTCTGCCATGTCAAAATGAAAGGCATTGGTTACTGATCTGCCATGATATAAAACGAGCAGATCATTGGTAGGAGTATTTCTGATTCCCCAGCATTATTGCAAATTGGAAGAACTTTCAAATTTTATAGAGTTGTCAAGTTATATGAATGGTTTTATTTATCCATACTTTGTAATATGGCCGGCCAGTGAGAAAAGGCTTTGTTTTTGTTTATCCATATTTTGTAATACAAGTGTATTTGATAGCTATTTATAATATTCAGTATCCAATGATATTACATATAATTGAGGAAGCATATATTTTTGGTTTCTCCTAGTGAAAATTTTCTTTCCTCACCCTCTTTCAAATCTCAGGAAAGATGCTTTTATGCATTATATTGTTATCAATCTATTCTTGGAGAGTTGATTATACTCTTCTTTTAAAGCTGTTTAATATGTCTTCCCCCTTCTTTCTTTATCCAAAGGATGATTCAGTCTCTGAGGAGCGAGGCTACAAAATTTGAAGATATGTTTGCACAACTTCAAGAAATCCAAGAATCCGTGAGGCTTGCATTTCTAAATTGTTTCCTGGATTTTGCTGGTATGATGGACAACAGTATCTTATTTGGTCTGGAAAATTTTAGTACAGTTGCCTGGTTAGTCATGATGCTTTCATGATGTTCATGTTGATCAGGTCATCTAGAGCATATTGGAAGTGAGCTTGCGCAAAACAAATCAATCAAAGAAAGTCTGCATTTGCAAAATGGGTATTCTCATGAACCAGAGAACAAGTTATCATCTGATCTCCCAGGAAGTGTTGTTGATCCACATCAACGGTTGTTAATAGTTTTAAGTAATATTGGATATTGCAAAGATGAGCTTTCTTCTGAGTTGTACAACAAGTACAAATGCATTTGGCTCCAATCTAGGTATGGTGGAATTCTTTTGCTAGTAATACCTCGAGCATCAATAAAGTTGAAACTGTTATTGCGGGATATTTAGGGTCATTCTTTCTTGTGGTAGCATAATGATACCCCTAACCTTAGCAGAAGGAATCAACTTGGCCCACCTAGCTCTCCCAAACCATGTTAATTCAAGTTGATCTGTTGCTTATATTATGCACTATATTTGCTCATTTATGGCTTGTCAATGCTGTAGGGAAAAAGATGAAGATGACTCTGACATACAAGATCTGTTAATGTCTTTCTCTGGACTTGAAGAAAAGGTCCTTGAGCAGTATACTTATGCAAAGGTATGGCAAAATTTCTTGCTAAATTTTGTTGTAGTTACCAGATGTTATTTTTATTGTTATATTTTTGGAAAGATAACAAGCACAAACATACAAACAGAGAAAAAGTTTGAACGGAAAAAAAGAGTAAGCTTGTGAGCCTTTTGATGGACCTACGAGAATTATCAACTGATTGGAAAGTTGAGTTGGAAGCCATGAACACTGGTATACTGGCTTAGCATATTTGCTTCTGATCATAAAAATGACTCTGCATGGCAATAAAAATAATTAATGCTCAGCTGATTCTAATCTTAATTTTTGCTTTCATTCTGATTGCTGAGCTCAATGTTAAGATGTGAACATCCTAGATTCATCCTCTTGAAAAATCACAATCTGGATTTACTAGGCAAAATCATGAAGCTAATTTGTTTAAAGTGATACTTATTTTGGTTTAAATTATAAAGCTGTAAGCAGTATCAATTAAAAAAATTAAGTCCTTACTGCGTGATGTAAGCTAATTGGTTTATAGGTCCAAAAATAATGCTTGTGTTTTTGCTGTGACGGTGCAAGCAGAGACAAGTGAGAAAGTCAATAAGCTTTGAAGCACCATGAACCATGGTGCTGGATGCATTTGCTGGGAGTATTAAACAAGCTATTTGAGCTAATATGACCCCACAACCTGTGAAAAACCATTGAGTTGTTAGACAGGCTACTCACTTTTTATCCTCTTTCATCTTTTTGTGATAATACAGAGGAGAACATCATCCTATCAAGAGTTTGAATCTTTCTACTTTTAGGTTTTAAGTGCACCTTGCTGTTTAACCAACTGCCATGGATGTATAGTTTGGAAGAACGGAAATCTGTGAAATACTAATTTACTTGAATATGTTTATACAGAATGCTATGCTCTCTGATGTTGTTTGTTGCATCGCAGTTAGAATAATAATAGGAAAACAAAAACTAATTTGTATGTCTTACCGGAAGGAGCAAGATACGAACCACCTGAGAAATGAGCTATCTAGAAATTGAAATAGATTGTATTTTAGAACCACATTGAAATATTGTTTTCTATTAGGAGTAGTTGGTGGTTAAAGAAATATCAGCTGGCATAGAAAATTGCTGTTCCCCTGTACCATTTAAACCCATAATTTAAATATTGTTTTCTATTAGCCTTGTTGCAGGTTCTTGTCGGTTAACGCCTTCCCAGTTCTTTTGTTGTTGCAAAGGATGTCTACCTTCTGTAACATCTGTATGCTCTTATTGCTATTATACTTTTCATGGAAATAAGGAGTTGTTAGTTGTCTGAATACTTGAATTTGTTTTATCCTTATATTTCTGAAGGGAAGTTAGGAGGCTGGCTTCTGTATGTGTTCATTCAAGCTGATTAAATGCCAAATATGAACCATGTTCCATGAAATACTTTTCCATTGTGACTTGTTTGTGGCCATTATTTCTTTAGTTTTTAATTTTTTAATTATTTGTTTTCTCATCAGGCAAATTTGATTAGGTCAGCTGCCATGAACTATTTGTTGGACTCTGGTGTTCAGTGGGGATCAGCACCTGCAGTAAAAGTAAGGATTTTGTGATTTCATAATTGCTTATCAGTTTTTTTCCCTCTGGTCAGCTTAGCAAGTATTGATTTTTACTCAAGGGGTAACATGAATTGCTCCTATCTTCAGGGTGTGAGAGATGCAGCTGTTGAGTTATTACATACTCTGGTAGCTGTACATGCTGAGGTACTTACCACCATCTGTGTGGCCATGTGATCTTAGATTATTGCATTCTAAGTTTTTTTTGGATGTCACTGTTGTTTGTGGATTTTACCTGCATAAACGATTATTTTTATCATTTATCTTGTTGACAGTCTGTCAGAGAACTCTTCAGGATTTGAAGCATCATCTGTCGTGATCTGTTTAAGTAATTATTTTTGGTAATAAACTCAATTTGTCTATTAAAGTGACTAATTCCTCATCCAGGTCTTTGCTGGTGCTAAGCCCCTCTTGGACAAGACACTTGGGATTCTTGTGGAAGGTCTGATTGATACTTTTATCAGCCTTTTCAATGAGAATGAGACTAAAGATCTCAGTTCACTTGATGCAAATGGTTTCTGCCAGCTCATGCTTGAGGTATTATAATTGCATTTTACTTCAGTTATTGTAATGATCTTGAATCTGACCCATTAATTACTGTTTCCTTTTTGTGTGCTTCAATGGTTGGATACTTACTATTGACCACTAGCATGGTGGGCAACCGAAGTTTTTTAGAATAACTGATGCTTTTGCTTTGTGATTTTAACATGTGTTAGAAATTGGAACACATTGTTGTGGTTTGTCCTTGTTTTTTTTTTTTTTTTCATATATTAGTATGTACTCCTATTTGGCATATACACGTTTATCAACCCTGTCTCTCCCTTCTTGCTCTTCCAGTTTTCCTCTCACATTTTGAGAATGAAATGGTTGACGGGGTTGATGTTTCCTTTTTATGCTTAAGATCAATTGGCTGCTCATGGATTTCTTTTACTTTACTATACCTGTATTGATGATTACTCTATTAATTCAGTGGCTTAGATGGTTGATTTCTGTGAGATGTGTCTTCTGCAGCTTGAATATTTCGAGACCATTTTAAATCCGTATTTCACAGCTGATGCTAGGGAGTCTATGAAGTCTTTGCAAGGGGTGCTGTTAGAGAAAGCCACTGAAAGCATCTCTGAAATTGTTGAAAATCCGGGGCACCATCGGCGACCAACTCGTGGAAGTGAAGATGCTCTTGCAGATGAGAGGCAGCAAGGGGTGTCTGTATCTCCTGATGACCTGATTGTAAGATTCTCGTCTTCTAGGATATCTTCCTTTTTTGTTTGTGTCAGTTATCTTCCTTCTAGGATATCTTCCTTGTTCTTTTAAGATACTGGTTCTTTATGGAGAAATTTCAAACAAGTTGGCTGTTGATATTCAGTTGTTTTTATGAAATCATAGTCTCATTAAGATGAAGTAGGAGTGAGAATTGCATTTTTGAGAATTACTGAACTAATTGACGAGGTTATTGTCATGTGAGGATTCCATGTAGGTTCAGACAGTGTTGGGATGAGTTACTATAGTGTCTATGCTCTGAAGTTAAATCTATCTGATTTGTTATGTGTTTCCCAGTTTAGTTTTGTGGGAGAAGCAATGATCATAGCTTTTTCAGTAAATCCATCTTGTGTGGTTTGGTTTCCACTCTGTGGACATGATCTTAACTTGTTTATGGTTTTTCCCAGGCTCTTGCACAGCAGTATAGCTCAGAATTGCTTCAAGCAGAGCTCGAGAGGACCCGCATCAATACAGCATGCTTTGTGGAGTCACTTCCATTGGAATCTGCTCCCGAATCAGCTAAAGCTGCATACGCTTCTTTTAGAGGTTCAATGGACTCTCCCAGCAGAAATTACAGAGGCACACAAGCTATGGGATCCCCAAGTTTCACCCAGCGTAGGCGCAGATAAATTAGCCGGCAGCCATCAGTATTCTTTAAAAAAAAATAAAATTGCCCATGTTCATGTGTAGTTGTATTGTACTCGTTGATACGCATAATTTCGTATGAAATCTGTATTTATTTGTTCTAAGAGCTTCAATTGCCTTGATAGTAGTTAGGTTGTTACCATATATTTTTTTGCCATATTTTGTATCAATGGGCACATAATTTTGATCTGTGGTTAAAAATTTTGGATCATCAACTTATTAAAGTGTGATAAAGTCACGTGATGTCGTTGGGGTTTCTCTTAACTTTTAGGAATATAAATTTTTATATGTTTATTTCTTTCAAGAAAAACCTAAAATTTTGTTAATTTAAAAAATACAAATTGATAGATCAGTTATGTATGTTTACTTCATTTTTTTTTTCTAAAATTATTCGAAATCATAACCTTTTATTTTTGAAGAAGAATAAGGGGAAAAGCTTAAAAAATAAAGAATGAAGGAAAAAAAATTGAAGAAAAAGGTCCAAATTTGTTTATTTTAATTTTCACGAAAGGCCAAAAACATGTTTTATTGTAGAAAGTGAAAAAAATTGTACTTCCTATCTTTCATTCCCCTTTGTAAGAACAAATTAATTGACTAAACTTATATTATTAAGGTAAAATCTCTTAATTTTTAAGTTTTAATTATAATTTCATACGGATCTATCAGAATTTGAAATAAATAGTTCGTTTAAAAAATTTCTTTCGGGTAATTAACACATTATGTAAATTATAATTTTTCATTTAAAAAATTTTCTCTAATTCATCAAAAAAGAGTGTAAAAAAAATATTTAAGACATTTCACGTATATCTATTAACATCATTTATATGTTTGTGACAGATTATTAATTTTAAATACTAATAAATATGTGTAGAATTATGATCAAAACTTAAAGAGGTTAAGATATTTTATTTTACTTTTTTATTTTTTTAAATTTATTTTTGGCATAATACTTAAAAAGACGGTAAATTATTCAAAAAAAATTCGAATAAATTTTTATTTTTTATTACCTTTAATCAACTTTTTATACTTTTATTTTAAATTAAATAAACATTTATACTTTTATTTTGACTCAAATAAAATTTTAAAACTAATTATTAAATTAGTTAAAATATTACTTGTTATTTTGTTACGTGATATATTGATATATTATAATTAAAAATGATGCGATATGTTGATAAAACATAATTATATAATCATGTGATATTTTTCAACATTTACGTCAACATAATGTGAACATATGACTAATGACAATTAATCAATTATTAATTATAAAAATTTATTTAATTAAAAATAAAAATACAGAGCTTGATTGAATGTTATATAAAAATAAAAATTTGTTAAAATTTTTAAATAATTTAAATTTTTTTTTAAACATTATATTATTATTTTTATAATAAAATTAAAGAAAATAAAATAAAAATATGGGAAAATAAAAAAAGAAAAGTCCAACACATTTTGCTTTCTTTCCTCCCGCAATTGGGAAAGTGGGCAAGATTTGGTCGGTGTACAAGGCAAGGGGAGCGGTTCGGCCCTACCTAATGTTGACTCGTAGGGTGGGTAGTAGGTGGGGTGAGGGGCATGTCGACCTTCTATCCATTGTAACTTCTCTCTTCTTCCGTCTTTATCTCACTGTGTATTCTTTTACTTTGTTTCTCCTTGTCCTTTCTGACCAGTCATTCTACCTCTTCATTTCTTCCGCCTTTTCTTTTCCCCAAGTGGTCCTTCCTCCCTCAAATAGCCTCTTTTACTTTCTTCCCTCTACTTCCTCCCAAAAATCATCATAAGTTATAGATTTTAACTGATAGATCCTTGTTCAAATATTGACTAGTAGGACCATTACCATATTTTAAAGGACCTCTCTGAATTGTGCTCCATGATAGTATAAATTTTATTTTCTTTTTGAAAGGTGGGAAACTTGGATTAATAAAAGGCACAAATGTGCAGATTACCAAAAAGGTTAACTGAGAAGGGAAGATGCTTATGCGACAACATAAACCCTTGAAGCAAGTGAATATACAACAAATCTAACCCCTCAAAATAGAGCCCCTTCCCAGATCATTCGAATTTTCCGAGAGCAGAATTTCACCAAAGTTCCTAGTGTTAACACAAAATTAGATGAGCCTAGGTTTCTTGACAGACACAGCAACAGTCCTAATAAAGACCTTGAAAGAGAACGTCCAATAACTCGTGCACAGCAATAAAGAATATAAGTCCTAAGCACAACAAAAAGAAAGAAAAAGTCGGTCTTGCAACTGTCACAACTAGTGACGTCAATGATTAGGGTAATTGTTAATTTTGAGCTACTCAAATCTGAATTGTCACGACCTAATTTAGGGGTGTGTGATCGGTGCGAGTCTAGCAAGTAAGCTCTCTAGATCTGAGTAAGTGTTAAAATCTAAAATCATATAACACAAAGCCATGAGATTCAATAATTAAATATTCACAATAAAACTAAATATAATACATTATCCTTGAAACATAATTCATATAAATGTTTATAAGGTTATACGTTGGTCATTTAAGGTGGATTCGTATATAACAACCCTTATACATAAATTCATATGGCACAACGTGCTTATATACACAACAAATTAAGTACGGAGCGAAAGCTCATGACTAACGTAGCGGCGTGACATAGCAGATGGGAACTTACCAGATGCTAAAATCGATTTGTCGCAGAATGACCTTTACCACACAGCTCTGTGGACTATTTATTTGCACATGGGATATAATTGGGTGAGTGCTATAATACTTAGTGACTGGATCAGATAGACAGAAATCATATATATTAAATGCATATATAAAATATATACACTGTTTGTGCATCTAGATATTCTAGCAAACATTTTCAAATACAGGGTATATCATTATCCCTAAAGTCTCCAATGTGAGGGCATAACATCATCCTCAATGTTTTCGAAGATTATCACACATCGTTAGGCTTACTCTTGAAGCTAGTCAAAGTTATTCAAATTATTCTCCACGGTACACTCTAGTTGTCGAAGCATCACATGAGGTTCATTTAATATTTATCTAAGCCTTTCCATGGCTATCTCATGTTATATACAAATCAAATCAATGTGTGTTCCTCCCCTGGACACAGTTAAATCACACTCGATGGCTAACCGGTGGAGAATCAAATCACACTCAAGGCAAAATCGTTGGCGGAGAACAGATTACGCGTTTGCCGAAGCAATAGGTAGAGAACAAATCATGTACAGTGTTGAAATAGTTGGTGGAGAATCAAATTCATCAATAGGAGTAGTCTCCTGACGGTCAACATCACCCAGAGTAATCTCAATGGATGGCATTAAAGCATTGCAAGCATGAATCACAAGTGGGATTAATGCCACCTTCCTTGTTTACCACCATCCTTGCAAGCACACAGTCACAAGAGGGATCTAAACTCCACTCATCCACAAATCGGATCAACGTCCAAAATTCATCCCTCTGATGGAAACATAAATCCACAAATAAGGCCATCATGCCTTTATCATTCACATTTTCCTTATCAAATCTCAATTCACATTTATCAAGCTTTAATCGTCTTTAAGCTCGGTTAGGTTCTATGTGCCTCTAAATCTCAAAGGCATTGTTGGATCAAATTCTCTTAACATATCCTTTGCATAAGGAAATTTGCTCCTAAGGTTCATTGTAGCCTGAAGACATCCTAGTCTAGGTACACATAGCATAGGCCGACCATGTGACTCACATCACAACACACAAACACCAATTCAATAGTTTAGTTCTTTTGGCTAGGCACTTACATCTTGGCAATCATACACACACACACACACACATGTTAATACCATGGCAGTGCCTTTATCAAGGTGTCATGCATTACATGCATTTTAATTCAAACCCACTCACAGTGACAAATTGAAGATACTTCTAACCAAGCTTTGGTCTTTAGTCTCCAATCTCCCTCTATCTTGCCAACAAGTTGGTTTAACTCCATTTTCCCCTTTAAACACATCAGAATATAAAAATATTAATTATTCATGGCTTTCGAAAAATGCCAACTTTTCCATAATTAACCAAATTTTAGCAATCTAATTATTTAAGCTCAAATCCTTTAACAATGAGCTAAACCCATACCTTGTAAGCTGGATTGCATGAATCTTAGCTCCAAATTCTAACCAAATCAGGGGAGATTCACTAAAGCTGGAAAAATTAGATTTCTCAGAATCTAACCAATTAAATTGAAAAATAATATGTAAAATTGTTTAATCTTACCTCAATAATGTTTCCCTAAGCTCATATTAGCTCCAATAATCCATTTAGGGCCTTAAGGTTTTGAGTTTTCTAGAGAGAAAAAGGGAGAGAAAGAGCTGAGAGTGAAATGTGTAGAAAATGGCCTAAAACTCTTTTTTATTGTTGCCTTTCTTTGTTGACTCCATATGTTTTTTATGATAACAAAATATTCGAATTTCTTTAATGTCTAACCTCATTAGTTAAGTGTGTAAGATAAAGTAAATTCTCTTAATGAAACGAATGATTAAAAGCAAGATCATATAATAGATAGGCTAATCAGTTAAAATGAAAAAAATGGAAAGAGATTGTGAAGAAAAGGCTTTTGTAACTGATTATCAAAAGCTCTTAATCAATTAAAGAATGACTGGGATATAAGCTAAAGCAAAACAGAAAAATATTGAATGGTTAGCACTAGGCTTAACTGATTAAGAAGGTGCTAGACAGAGCAAAACAGAGGTCTGCTAATCGGTCAAAGCATGATATTAGTCGGTTAGAGCACAAGACTTAAAGAATCTCCAACGTGCCAAAATTTAAATTTAAAGTGAAGGTGACTGTTGAATGGAGTTAAAATGAAGAAGTGCAAATTCGTAGAATTTTTAATTGATTAGAGCTTGTGTTAATCGATTAAGGCTAAAAGAAGTGAAGCTTCAATAAGTTAAGGGGAAGGTTAACCAATTAGAGGAAGTCTACTAAAGTAGAGAATGTTAAAGATAGAGATCTCTTAATTAGCTAAAGCCTTATGTAATAGGTTAATGTTAAGTACACAATAGCAAGAAAGTACAAGGTAAGGAAGCTGTAATCGATTAAAGCTATCTATAACCAGTTAGCCAAACTTAGTCTGCTTTTTTGAATTTAAGCACTAGAGGACAGAATAACTACTAGAATGGCATTAGAGTTGTCTTCAATGGCTAGAAACTGTCTCTAATAGAAAAATCTGACTCTCCATGTATAAATTGAAGCTCTAACGGTTAAAAAAGTGAGATTAAAGGAGAGAAGAACCATTTTGAGCAAAAAGCCAAATATCTTTCACCAAAAACACTTGTCCTTCATTCTAATTCTAGAAAAAAAGTGTTTGAGCTTACTTGTAATCCTTTCGAATTTGTAAAGTATCATAGCTGTACTTTTTTTTCTTTTGTTTCTTAGAAAATAAGAGTGTGGGAAGCACTCTAAAGTTTGTTGTGAAGGATTAGTTACAAATTACAAAAGGGACCAAAGTTCCTTTTGAAAAAATAAGCCTAAAAATGATCTCAATAAGAAAGATGAGATGATTGCTTTGAATGTAAGCAACTAGGACATTTCAGATCAGAATGTTCAATGTTGAGAAAAAGGGTCTTCAAAAAGGATGAAGAAACCAAAGAAAGCAATGGTGGTAGCAACATGGTCTGATAGTGGCTTCTCAAACTCAGAAAAAGAAAAAGAAAAATTGAAAGAAAGAGCAAATTTCTGCTCGATGGCAAGAGAAGAAGAAATTGAGGTAATATCTAATTCATGTCATATTTCCTATGATGATATGCAAGATGAATATGATTGCCTGAATGTTGAATTTGAAAATCTTTCTTTGAAAAATAAAACTATGAAAAAAAGGCTATAGCATTGAATAAAGAATTAGAAAAAATTAAGAATGAGTATGACGTTGTTTTGGATGAAAAGAATATGCTTCAAATTGAACTTGAACAATTTAAAACTGATTTTGAATTCTTCAAGCTTGAATTGGAAAGCAAAAGTTTAGAATTGTAAAAAGTTGGTGATGAAAATGTTGCACTTAAAGTTGATAAAGAAGAAAGATCAAAATTGAAATCAACAAAATGAAGAAGAGCTTAAAAGAAAAACTAGCTTTAGAAGAAAAATTAATGCAATCTCGTGTCATTGTTATGTGTATGGTAAAAAAAGTCATATGTCTTATGAATGTTATTTATTTAATTGAAACTTTCCTAAAACCAAATTGGTTTGGGTTTCTAAAGGATCCCATGTGATTGCTAACCTTCACAGACCCATCGTAGTATGAGTACCTTTAAAGAAAAACTGAAATTTATTTTGTAGGTTAAGTAAGAACAAAGGGATCAATGTTTTGAAGCTCAATCAAAGGAAAGGCAACCTTGGTACTGGGACAGTGGCTGCTTAAAACACATGACCAATAATGAAAACTTGTTTGTTAAGCTTGATAGAAAGAAAAACGATAGTGTTTTTTTTAGTGATGACTCCAAGGGTATTATCCAAGGAATTGGAACTATTGGTAACACATATCAAACTCAAATCAAGCATGTTTTATTTATTAAAAGTTTAAAACATAATCTGTTAAGCATTAGTCAACTTTGTGATAAAGGGTTTAGAGTATGCTCTGATTCTCATAGATGCCAAGTGATTGATGTTAACACTAACAAAGTAGCATTCATTAGTAAAAGAATCAAGAATTTGTATGTTACTTCCTTGATGAAATTAAGTCTAGTGAATCTTGCTTCACTGCCAATGATGTATGTGATAGTTGGTTGTGGCATAGAAAACTAAGACATACTGGTATGCACACTATTTCAAAGTTTTTGAGCAAAGACTATGTCATTAGACTTCAAAAGATATCAGTTGAAAATTACAGTTTGTGATACATGTCAATTTGGAAAACAAGTTAGAAATTCATTTGAACCTAAGAAATTCATATCAACTTCTAGGCCACTTGAATTATTACATGTGGACTTGTTTGGACTAATCATTGTTGCTAGTCTAGAAGGCAAGTCATATGCCTTCGTTATTATAAATGATTACTCTAGATATACACAGGTATATTTTCTTACTCATAAAGATGATGCATTGCCTATTTTTGTTAAGCATTGTAAAAGAGTTCAAAATAAAAAAAGCTTCACCATTGTTAGTTTTGGTAGTGATCATGGTGGTAAATTTGAAAGTAACAGTTTTGAAATTTTTTCTAATGAATGTGGTTATGATCATAATTTTTTTGCTTATAGAACTCCACAACAAAATGGAGTTGTTGAAAGAAAGAATGGGACTTTAAAAGAAATGGCAAGAATAATGCTTTGTGAAAACAACTTGTCAAAGTGTTTTTAGGTTGAAGTTGTTAATACAGTAGCTTACATTTTGAATAGAGTTTTCGTTAGAGCCATGATTTTTAAAACCTCTTATGAGTTTTACAAAGGAAGAAAACCAAATATTTCTCACCTAAAGAGTTTTGGAAGTAAATGCTTTGTTTTATATAATGGAAAACACACCTTGGGAAAATTTGATGCTAGGAGTGATAAGGCAATCTTCTTAGGTTATGCATTAAACTCTAAAACATAAAGTGTTTAACAAAAGAACTCTAGTTATAGAAGAGTTTATTCATATTGTTTTTGATGAAACTAAAGCTGCACATGGAAAGGTAGTGCTTGATGATGATGATGTAGATGACATTGAGAAGAAAATGGAGAAAATGAGCTTGGATAGTAAAAAGAATGATGGAGAAAGTTCAAAAAAGAAAGATGACGATGAACCACTCTTAAAAGACTTGCAAAGAGCTAAAAAATAGCAAAATGATCTTCCTAGAAGCTAGAGATTTGTAAGGAATCATCCTCAAGAACTAATCATTGGTGATCGCTTAGAATGTGTCAAAACTAGAAAGGGATTAAGAGAAGCTTGTGAGTATCTGGCATTCATATCACAAGTGGAATGTAAGTACTTTGAGAAAGCCAAAAAGGAAGAGAGTTGGATGACAGCTATGCAAGAAGAGCTAGGCCAATTTGAAAGGAGCAAGGTTTAGACCTTAGTTCCAAGGCCAACCAACCATCTAATTGTTGGTACAAAATGGGTATTTAAGAACAAGGTGAATGAGTTGGGAAATGTGGTAAAAAATAAGGCAAAGTTAGTTACTCAAGGATACAATCAAGAAGAAGGTATTGATTATGATGAAACCTTTGCCTTAATAGCTATATTAGAAGCCATTAGACTTTTGCTTGCCTATGCATGCTTTATGAACTTTAAATTATTTCAAATGGATGTTAAAAGTGCATTTCTTATTGATTTTATACAAGAAGAGGTTTATGTTGAACAGCCTCTTAGTTTTGAAGTGTATGATAAAATTTATCATGCATATAAATTGCATAAAGCTCTATATAGATTAAAATAAGCTCTTAGAGCTTCGTATGAAAGACTTTCTAAGTTTTTAATCAAATAGGGAAATTCTAAGAGGAATGTGGATAATACTCTGTTTAAAAAAAAATAAAATTGATTTGATTGTAGTTCAAATTTATGTTGATGATATAGTATTTGGTACTACTAATGAAAGGTTGAGTGAGATTTTTGCTAATGAAATGCTGGGAGAATTTGAAATGAGCATGATGGGAGAGCTAAAGTTCTTCCTTGGTCTACAAATCAAGCAATGTGAGGATAGAATATTCATCAACCAAGAAAAGTATACCAAAGAAATGCTGAAGAGATTCGATGTGGTGAATATGAAATCAATTAAAACTCCTATGAGCCCTTCCATAAAGCTTGACAAACATGATAAAGGGAAAAGTGTGGATCAAAAGCTCTATAGAGGTATGATTAGTTCACTTTTTTATCTAATTACAAGTAGACTTGATATCTTGTTTAGTGTATGCCTATGTGCAAGATTCTAATCATGTCCCAAGGAATCACATTTGACTACAGTGAAAAGGATTTTTAGATATCTCTTGGATACTCAAAGCTTAGGCCTATGGCATCCAAAAGGTTCATCTTTTAATCTTTTTGGCTATTTTAATGCTGATTTTGCTAGTAGCAAAACTAATCGGAAAAACACTAGTGGTACTTGTCAATTCTTTGAAAAATGCTTGTGTCTTGGTCTTACAAAAAACAAAATTCTATTACTTTATCAACTGCTGAAGCTGAGTATATATCACTAAGTAGTTGTTGTGCACAAATACTATGGATTAGGTAGCAACAAAATCATTTTGGAATGGCCATGCACAGAGTTCCTATTTATTATGATAATATAAGTACCATAAATATCTCCAAAAATCCTGTTCAACACTCTAGAACAAAGCACATAGAAATAAGATATCATTTATTAAAGATCATGTGCTTAAGGGAGATATTGAAATAGATTTTGTAGACACCTTGCATCAATTGGCTGATATTTTCACAAAACCATTGAAAGAAAAATAATTTTGTAGAATTAAAAAGATTTGGGAATGATTAATGTTGATGGAGTCTGAATTATGCTGAATTAATCATGTTTTTGATGATATATTGCTAGATGATTGTGTTCTTTCCTTGATGTAATTGATTAGAATGTGTTGTGATTAGTTAAAGGAATGTTAGATAGGAAATAAGATTCATATTAATCAGTTAAGACCCCCCTAATCAATTAAAACTTTCTTCCTATAAGATAGCTAAGCTAAGTCAATAAGTTCATAATCAATAGGAAATACACTTGCACCTTTTGTTCTGACACCACGTGTCCCAAGAAATTGACTTTATTCAACCAAAACTCATTTTGAAATTTAGCATACAATCGATGCTCTCTCAAGGTCTGTAGCACAATTCTTAAATGTTGTGCATGTTCCTCTGGGCTCTTAGAATACACCAATGTGTCATCTATGAACATGACCACAAATTTATCCAAACACACCGAAAAGACCCTATATATCAAATCCATAAATGTTACGGGTGCATTAGTGAGTCCAAACGACATCACTAAAAATTAATAATGCCCACAACGTTTGTAGAATGTTGTCTTAGGTTCATCACATTTTCTTATTCTCAATTGGTGATACGGCAAGCGTAAATCAATCTTAGAGATGCACACGACACCCTACAATTGATCAAACAAGTTATCGATTATCAGAAATGGATATTTATTCTTTATTATGACTTTATTCAATTACTGGTAGTCAATACATAATCGTAGGCTACCATCCTTCTTCTTCACGAATAGCACCAAACTCTTCAAGGCAAAACATTGGGATGGATAAAACCCTTATGCAATAAGTCCTCTAGTTGCCCCTTAAGCTTTCTTAATCTAGCTAGTGCCTTTCGATAAGGAAGTATCAAAATTAGTTGTGAACCTAGAATTAGGTCAATACAAAATTCAATTCCCTCTCGAGAGGTAAACCAAGCAATTCCCTTGGAAATACATTTGGATACTTACCTACTACCAATACGAAATCCACACTCCCTTCTTTCGTCAAAACATCTATTGCCATCGCTTGGCCTTCCTGCCTTAGCATTGGTCTGGTGACTACATCAGACAACTTTCATAGACACTGAGCTACCATGCTCATATATCACAAATGAGATTTCCCCTGAAAACTTAAACTTCACCAATTTGTGGTAGTAGTTGTCAAAATAGGACGTTAACCAGTCCATGCCCAAAATCACATCAAATTTCAAAGTTAGTACGAATACTAAATCTGCTAACATGTGCTTGACCTTTATGTAGACCACACAAGATTTATATATATACTCTGCCATAAATATCTCCTCAAAGGGAGTAGTCATAATCAAAGGTTCCTCCATGTTACTACAATACTGATCTAATTTTGGTATAAAGTGTGAGGACACAAAGGAATTTATCGATCCAGGATCAAACAAAAATAATGCTTTGGTACCACATATAAGAAGTGTTCTTACGACCACTGCATTGAAAGTCTAAGCATCTGGAGGTGTCAAATCAAATAC
>NW_018397260.1:2160376-2162168 GCF_002168275.2 Theobroma umbraticum | reverse complement strand
GGTTTTTCTTAATAAGGTTTTTAATAAGATAGTATTTCAAAAACGTATTCTTAAAAGAATTATCTAATCTTTTTCCCTCAATTGAATTTTCTTCCCATTAGATTTTTTTTTAAAAAAAGTTTTAATGAGGCATATTCTTCATACAATGGACACTTAAAGAGGAGTGTTATAAATATATGTGTGAATGTCCATTGTGTTATAACCCAAGAAGTTCAAACCAAGTCAAACAACTTAACAGACCAAATACAAGAAGTGTAATTTGATTTGAACTCTTAAATTAAATTAGATTAGGATTATGATTTAAGGGATTGTTAACTTATAAGTAAGCCCTTCACTTCATTTGTAAAAGCTCACTTCAATAAGATCTTCTTACTCCCTCTTAATATTTTCTTTATATTTATTCTCTTTTTTTTATAGTTGTTCTTTCAATTTATGCTTCATAACAAATGTGATTTTTTACTCACCTTATCATTATTTTGTCATTTTAAAAAGAGGATTCTCATAAATATAGATTTACATAATAAATTCTAAAACACTTAAAAAAGTTTTTTATATGATTATTTGTTGTAATTATATAATATATGTACGAATTCAAAAAGTTAAACTCGAATTGTATTAAAAAAAGTTTCTGCCTGTAGTTATATTTTTTAAGATATTGAATCATGGTAAAAAGGGAAAAAAAAGAATTATCTCTTATAAGTTATAACTATAAGGGAAAAAAAAGAGTCAATGGTATTTAAACTCATAGAGTTGAAAGTGGTTGCAACTTACAACTAACATTCTTAAAAGCGTGGCTAGTGGATAAACCAAGTTTTGCATTTCTAATAACAGCATTCTAGTTGGCTATTACTACATTTTATGTATGATTTGGTTGTATTTATAATTCTACTAATAACTAACATATATGTATTTCATTGTTTATTGATGCCGATAAATATTTGCTCTTTTTTATTAATGTTTGGAATTGGAATGTAAAGTCACCTAGTTGTTTTTTTAGGATTTAGAAATAAGTTTTTCCCTCACTTTGACCAGTTGGCAATTATAATTGGGAGGAATAAAGTAACAAAAAAGAAGTAGAAACACCAACTGATGCGATAGAGAACATAGACTTTGAAAAAGCAGTAGCAAAATGCATCTTTAGATGCCTTCAATGGATTAAATGTTAATATGATGTTAACTTTGTTAATATTCAAAAGACAATGTCATCTAGCCAACTTGTCAAGACCAACAGTGAGACATCTACTGATACAACAAAAATAATCAAAGTACTACTCGAGACAGATGTGTCTTGAAAAAATTTTAAGATAAAGAAAACTAACGGATCAAGTCATAATGAGAAGCATTTTTTAGCAACATAAGCAAACTTGGTGAAGTTTGTGAAAATACAATGAAAGAAATTAGTAAATATTTGACCAATTGTTCCATAAAGCAAAAAAGAAATTGCAAGTTATTAACATCTTAAAGGGAATTGAAGAGTTGAGTCTTGATAAGCTTATTAAAGTTGGATCTATTATCTCTAGTGAGACATTAAAAATTAATTTCTTTTGCACATTAATGTCAGATGAATTCAAGATACTTCCTTTGAAAGTTATGTTTAGTGGCTCAGTGTAAAGCAATTACTATAAGTTATTAGAATTTTATGACTTTTTTGGATTGTTATTTTCTATGAATTTTGTGCTTAATGTTGGTGTTTGAAGTAAGTTTGTTGTTAATTTAATTCAAACTTTTAAGCAATTACAATGGCTTATTATTATTATTATTATTATTATTATTATTATTATTATTATTATTA
>NW_018397260.1:2037153-2160276 GCF_002168275.2 Theobroma umbraticum | reverse complement strand
ATGTCTTCCAAAAATCTCTACAGATCTTCCTTCGCATCTGATTCAATAAATGATAGGGGCTTTAATTTCATAAAATCTACCAAAGTGACCTCTATAGCCCTTCTTTGGTGTTGACACTAAGGCACATAGTTTGAATCTTGCGAACTAGGATTAACCCACTCTTTAGATGGTACCTCACTTCTATTGCAGAACCTAGCAAATTAATGAGCCAAACTTTGCAGCCCTATTGTCAAATCTTCTAAGGTAACACCTCCGGCTATAGGGTAGTCATCCTCGACTCCCACATTGTCATCACTGATGTACATATAACTTGGTTTCGCATTTCAAATAAGTCTTGTTACTCTACTCCTACCACAACTCCTTGACATGGACACTCTTGGTGGTTCCATAGGCTCATTTGGGGCATTCGTTCTCTCGTGGCCCTTGAGGCAACTCTCATCTTAGGCGACATCCTATACTAAGACAAAGCAATACCAAGCTAAAATTCAAAATTCTAATTGGTTCAAAGGGTGAGTTATTAGAACTTGGGAGTTTGTGCAGCTTCTTGTTCATAATTCATGTTACTGTTACGAACAATGAATAAGACTTTACATTAGTCCCGACACTGTGCTAACAAACACAATTTCATCTAGGACTCCCTGATCTAGGCGTTTGATACCAACTTTGTCATGACCCAACTTGAGGGTCTGTGACAACGCACGAGCCTAGCAGGTAAGCCCACTAGACTGAGCAAGCCTCAGAATCCAAAATCATATAACACAAAGCTAAAGGATTCAATAATCAAATATTCATAATAAACCCAAATATAATACATTATTCCTAGTACATAATTCATATACATGCTTATAGTGCTGGGATTCAACCTTATGCTTAAGCAAGAGAATAATCAAGAAATTAAAAATTTAACATAGTGAAAAAAAACTAGCATTTAATTAGAGAAATGGCCGAATCCTACAAGATCAATGTTTGTGTTTTTCATGTAATTTTCAAATTAATTATGAACACTTATAAGTTTAAGAGTTACATACCTTGTTGTAGATGTCATAATTAAGAACCAATTAAATCTAAAAGGCTTGTGATAAAGCAAGTAAGCTGAAAAGAGAATAAAACAATCTAATATCTTGTAGTTGAAATCTTTGCTTCTTCACTTTTAGGATTTGTCAAATCTTCAACCACTCAAGTGCTTATCCTTTAATAGTAATTCATATAGTGACCAAATAAGACCTTCTCAAAGGTAAGAATTTTACTTATGTTAGCAAGTTTTGTTTTTAAAATAAAAATTCTTGTTGAATTTTATTTTTGTCAAATAAAGAAAACTATTTTTCTTTTCTTATTTTTATAAAACGGCTGAGAAGTGGCTAAAGGCTTAGAGTTTTTGTTGGCTAACATAATATATTTATATAGACAAACTAAGTTGAAACCCTAGATATAATAGTTGTATTTTAATTCAATTAAGTCCTTGTGAACTTAATTAATGTTTCACTTTATTTTGGTATATTCCAATTAAGTCAAACTTAATTGATTATCCTTATTTAATCTCAATCATGTCACTTAATATGTGTGACCTATTAGGCTTTTAACATATTGACAATAAATATACATCCTAATCTAATACCAATTTGATAATTAATTTATATTTATAGATCATGAGCAACATATAGCAATATATCATGACCACCCAAATGTTAGAGTTAATTAAAGAATTTGATAAAGTCCTTCAATGATAAGCCTTTCAGTGTAATACGATCCTTTCATCAAATATCCTGGATGTGTCATGAAGCATGACTCAGTTTATACTTCAATCTATTAGATCAATTGCTTACTTACCAAATAAGGAGGCTTAACATGTATCAGTCTTTGAGCATTGTCAATACCTTGTCTTGACAATATAATGACTAGGGACAATTTTAGGAACATGACTTTAATGCATAGTGATCTTATAATTGTAACAACTTTACAATTCCCTTCAATTCTCTTGTAAAGTCTTTATGTTCCATGGGCTTCATCTAATTAGTACTTAATAACTCCTTATTATTGCATTAACATGAAAGAAAACCTTAATCACATATTATTATATGATTAAGTATGCATTAAATGACAATATATCCCTTGATCAATCTAATTGACTAAAAAGCATATTCTAACATATAAAGACATATGTTGGCCATTCAAGGCAAGTGCGTAAATAACAACACTTACACATAAATTCATATGGCATAGTGTGCCTACACACACAACAAACTAAGTGCAAAACGGAAGCTCGTGACTAACGTAGCAGCTGGGAACCTACCGGATGCCAAAATCGATTTATCACTGGATGACCTTGACCACATAGCTCTGTGGCTTATTTATCTGTATATGGTATACAATTGGACGAATACTATAATACTCAGTGAGTAGAGCATATAGACAAAATGGTAAATATGAAACATGTATATAAAACATACACACTGTCCGTGCATCTAGATGTTCTAACAGACATCTCCAAATATAGGGCATATCATTATCTCCAAAGTCTCCAATGTGAAGGCATATCACCAGTCTCAATGTCTCTAGAGATTATCACACATCGTTAAGCTTACTTTTGAAACCAATAAAAGTTATTCAAATCATTCTCCATGGCACACTCTAATTGCCGAAACATCACATTAGGTTTATCTAATACTTATCTAAGCCTTTCCACGGCTATCTCATGTCATATACAAATCAAATCAATGAGTGATTTTTCCCTGGACATAGTCCAATCATACTTGATGGCCAATCGAAGGAGAATCAAATCACATTTAGGGCAAAGCCACTAGCGAAGAACAAATCACTCATGTGCTAAAGCAAGGAGTGGAGAACAAATCATGCACAGTACCGAAGCAACTAACGAAGAATCAAAGTCATTGACCGAAGTAATCTCTTGACGGTTGGCATCACCTGAAGTAATCTCAATGGATGGTATCAAAACACTATAGACAGAAATCATAGGCAGGATTAGTGCCACCATCACTACTTACCACCATCCTTGCAGGCACACACATAGTCACAGTGTGATCGAAACTTTACTCATTCGCAAATTTGATCAACGTTTGGAATTCATCCATCGGATGGAAACACAAATCCACAAATAAGGCCATCATGCTTTTACCATTCACATTTTCCTTATCAAACCTCAATTCACATTTATCGAGCTTCAATCGTCTTTAAGCTACGTTAAGTTTTAGGTCTTTCTAAATCTCCAATGCATCATTGGATCAAATTCTTTTAACATATCCTTCGCCTAAGGAAATCTACTCCTGGGGTTCATTATAGCCTCTAAACATTCTAGTCTAGGTACAAACAGTATAAGCCACCCATGTGGCTCACATCATAGAACACAAACCCCTATTCCACAGTTTTTTTTCTACCCCAGACATTTACATCTGGGCAATCATATATATATATATATATACATATATACAAATAGAAAATGTTAATACCATGGCAATGCCTTCATTAAGGCGTCATGCATCCCATACATTTTAATTCAAACCTATTCACAGTGGCAAATTAAAGATACTTCAAGCCAGGCTTCGATCGTTAGCCTCTAATCACTCTCTAGCTTGCTGACGAGTTGCTTTAACTCCATTTCCCCCATTCAAACACAACAAAGGGTGAAAATATTAATTATTCATGGCTTTCAAAAAATGTCAATTTTTCTATAATTAACCAAATTTTAGCAATCCAACTATTAAAGCTTAAATCCTTCAACAATGAGCTAAACCCATACCTTGTAAGCTAGATTGCATGAATCTTAGCTTCAAATTCTAGCCAAATTGATGGAGATTCACCAAAGTCGAAAAAATTAGATTTCTTAGAATTTAATCGATGAAATTAAAAAATAATCTGTAAAAACATTTAATCTTACCTCAATAATGTTTCCCCAATCTCATATTAGCTCCAAATAGCTCCAAGAATGCATTTAGGGCCTGATGATTTTGAGTTTTCTAGAAAGAGAGAAAGAGAGAAAAAGGTAAGAGTGAGATGGGGCAAAAATGGCTCAAAATCTCTTTTTATTTTTGCCTTTCCTCAGTGATGGATTAATACATTTGGCAATGTATTGATAAATATACCCTAATTTTGAATAAATGTATCGATACATTTTAGGCAAAATGCTTACTACCGAACCATGTATCGATAAATAAGGGAAATGTATCGATACTTTTTTCCTTGGGTACTCTTTACGTCAAATGTATCGATATATTGAAAAAATGTATTAATACATGTTTATTAATTTTCAAATCAATCAATAAATCCTTAAATGTATCGATAGAATTTCTCCAAAACACCTCAAATTGTTTTTCTTACCAAGAATGTATCGATACATGAGGGGATGTATCGATACATCTTTCCCTATAGGCAGTTTTAAGCTTTCAAAAATGCAAGTTTAACACCCTAAAATCATTCCTTATTAATATCACACCTCAAATCATTCATTAAACTTAAGTCCACACATATAAATTCACAAACATAAGATTAAACTTAGATTAAAACCTTAAACTATGTGATTTATAACATATTTTCTCAAAATTTTACCTAAGTGTCAATATATGCACTCTTAAACATTTGGCATATATAGCATATTATCAAAGTCCTTAAGACTTCACATATTTTATAAATCATCTTTAGTTTACTTAATTTACATAAAAAATTAGGGGTTTTACATGAATCTTATTAATAAGTAAGGTACCCAAACTCGAACCTTATTAACAAGTAGGGTACTCGAACCTTATTAAGACGCAGGGTACCTAAACCCTACAATTACCTACATACTTTTAAAATTTACTATCGAAACCCGAATCCTATCACCATCTCCACTACTCAATAATTATCTGAACCCATTTTCAAACTTGATTATGTTAAAAAATTTTAGTAAACTTTACATGGGTACCCAATTACCTAAACCCGTACTCGTACCTGTATACAATAATAAATTATATTTCACATCCATACAATTCACTAATAATTAAATTTATAAAAACAAACAAACAATAAAAAAATTAAATCTAAACAACCAAAAACTAATATTTCAAACCACAACTTGAATAACCAAAAACAAATATCTCAAACAACTTATAAGATATAGTTATTACCTTTATTACGTTCTTATTTGTACATATAAATGAAAGGTTGTTAATAGTTATTATCACTTAATAGCAATACTTTAATGTGTTCAATTAATGTAAGTATAAATGCAATACTAATAGTTTTATAAGTTTTGTAAATTACAAGTTTTGTTTGTATAGTAATGATAACTAACAAATTATTTTACCATAATAAGTATATAGTAATGTTTAAATATAAATTAAATATATTAATATTATAGCATATTCATACAACATATTAATAGGTTGGATATAGGTGTAGCCACCATATTTGTATGGGATTAGTCCTATATTTTATTTAATCGGGTCTTATTGATTTTTATTTTATTCCATTAGATTTATTTATTTTGTTCTATTTTATTTGGTTGTTCTTGGGTCTTAAAAGTAAGTGGGCCAATAACCCAATGAGATAAATGGGTGACGGCAATTATCTTTTGGGCTAACAAGCCCATAAACAACAAAAGTAAAAAAAATAATAACAAATTGGATCAAACTAGGAAAAAAATTCAAAAATAGAAACAAAATAAGAAAATCAAGGAAATCAATCAAAAAAGGAAAAAGGAAAGTTCATCTCACAGAATCCCTAAAATTTCTAAATATTATTTTTTCTTCATGATCAAAGAATATCTCCCTGAAATCGAATCAAATCAAGGAAATTAAAATCATAGATTTGCAAATCAATCAAAAAAGGGAAGCAAGAGGCCTATAAATTTCTAACCCTTGGAACTCGAAAGGGGGCATGGAGAGAAGAAAAGAAAATCACACAAGAAATTAGAAAAGAGTGTTCTTGAGTTTTCTTGGGTTTTGAAATTTTTGGATTGAGATTTAGGAATTTCGGGTTAGTTCTTTTTTTTTTAAAAAAGAATCTAATTAAAGGAACAATTGGCTTGAAAAGGTTTTATGGGTGAAGTTTGGGGAAGTTTTAGTGAAAGGTGCAGTGATAGATGACGAAAAGTGCGACAACCGATAAGGTCCTAGTGAAAGAAAATAAAACGTTAAAAAGAGCTTAGGAGAAAGTGGTCGAAAAAAAAAAGGAAAAGGGAAAAGACATGAGCTAGGGTTTCAAATAAAAAAGATTTTTATGATCATCAAGTAGACTATTGGAAGAAAATTTCACGTAGGGTTCTGTTTTGGAAAGAAGCTACAAGGAATCAAAAGACCTTTATCGGTGGTAAGGAGTAAGGAAAGATTTGGCCTTGGGTATGAGCCTACAAGAAAGGAAAGACTTGAAATGATATCCATAAAGAAGAAGAAGAAGAGAATGGCTCACCTCAAAGGAATGGAACTAGAAGATGGGAAGATATATTTTCCATACCTTTATGAGACTTTTTGTTTAAGAGGGTACATTGATCTAGATTTACCAAAATGGAAAGATCATGAGCATGAAGCTGTAGTGAATACAGTGGAAGAAAAGTAATTAGAGGAAGCACTATTGATATACATAAGACCCCATAGTTTGAAGTTGAGCAACTGGATGGTCGTGGAGTTATCTATCATTCTCAAGTCTTTTACAAAGTAATAAATTAAATCCCTTAATGCTTATGCCTAAGAGCCTATGGAGAGTTTCTTTTTTGTACTATAGGCTTTTATTTAATAATTATTTAATAAAAATGACACATATGGTGCATGGTCATAATTTTCTTACAATTATTGATTCTATATCTCTACTTTCACACCTTTTCAATTTAAATTACTATTCCTTTTGCTTCCATATTTCCCATATCATTCAATTCATTTATTTGCAAGTTTCCAAGTAATGAATATGAGAATAAAGATGACAATGATCCTGGATTTGATTTTGAAAACAAAACATATGTTAGTGAACTTGGTAACGAAAAGGATGTTGATAATTGTTCGTTATCCCCTAAATTATTGAAACTAGTTGAGCAAGAGGAAAAACAAATAAAACCTCTTCATGAACTTACAAGAATGATTAATTTAGGAAATAAGTAGAATAAAAAGGAAGTCAAAATTGGCACAAGTCTCTCTTTTTTGGAAAGACAAGAATTGATCAAGCTGCTGCATAAATATGTGGATGAGTTTGCATGGTTTTATCAAGACATACCAGGATTGAGCATTGATATTGTGGTGCACAAGTTACCTATGAAGTCAGAGTGCAAATTGGCTAAACAAAAATTAAGATGAATAAAACCAAAAATGTTATTAAAATTCAAAGAGGAAATGAAAAAGCAATTTGATGTAGGATTCTTAAAGGTCTCCAAGTATCCAAAGTGGGTGGCTAACATAGTCCTTATTCCTAAAAAAGATGAAAAAGTTCAAATGTGTGTTAATTATCGAGATTTGAATAGGGTGAGCCCAAAAGACAACTTCCCTTTGCCTCATATTGATACCCTTGTTGAAAGCATAACCAAACATTCCTTATTTTCATTTATGGATGGGTTTTTAAGATGCAACCAGATTAAAATGGATCTAGAAGATATTTGGGAAGACTACATTTGGGACAATGTAGTGCACATTTTGCTATAAAAGAATGCCTTTTAGCTTAAAAAATGCTAGAGCTACTTATGAAAAAGCTATGGTGACTCTTTTTCATGTCAAGTCTCACAAAATAGAAGATCATACAACCGATCTCAAAAAGTTGTTTGAGAGATTAAGGAAATTCCAACTCAAATTAAACCCAACTTAATGCACTTTCAGTGTTACTTCAAGCAAATTGTTAGGTTTTGTCGTTAATGGAAAAGGGATTGAGGTGGATCTAGATAAATACGAGTAATCCAAAATTTGCCTCCCCATAGAACACCAAACGAAGTAAGGGGCTTCTTGGGGTGTTTAAATTATATTGCTCATTTTATATCCCAATTCACTGCTAATGTGACCCCATCTTCAAACTTCTTCGAAAGCAAAATCCAGGTGAATGGAATGAAAAGTGCTAAAATGCATTTGGGAAGATTAAAGAATATCTCTCAAAAGCACCAACATTGGTGCCTTTAATTCTTGGAAAACCACTTATTCTATATGTGACAAAGCTCAAAATATCTATGGATTATGTGTTAGGACAACATGGTGAAAATGGGAAGAAAGAACATGCCATTTACTAGAGAAAGAAATTCACAAAGTATGAATCTAAGTACTTGTCAATAGATAACATGTGTTGTGCGTTAGCTTAGACAACTCATAAACTCAGGCAGTATATGCTATATCATACTAGTTGGCTCGTGGCCAAATTGGATCCAATTAAGTATATCTTTGAGAAACCTTCTTTGTCAGGAAAAATAGTGAGATGGCAAGTCTTATTTTCGAAGTACGATATTGTATACATTTCCTAAAAGACAATTAAAAAGAGTGCAATCATTGAGTTTCTCACAGACCAAGTTGTAAATGATGAACCCATGAAGTTCAAATTTCCAAGTGAAAATTTAATGGTTGTATTCTAGACTGAGAAAGAAGAATTAACAGAAAACAGATATTAGAAAATGTTTTTTGATGGAGCTTTAAATGCTTTGAGGCATGGCATTGGGGCAATTTTGATTTCACCAAATGGGAAGTACTGCCCTACTACTGCAAGATTGGGTTTCCCTTGCACTAATAACATTGCAGAGTATGAGGCATGTGTTATAGGCTTTCAAGTAGCAATTGAAAGAAAAGTTGATGAACTTGAAGTGTATGGAGATTCTGCCCTGGTCATTATCAGCTATGAAGAGAATGGGAAACAAGAGATTAAAAGATGATATTATATGACAAATATATAACAGAGTTGGTTAAAAAGTTTTATAAGATACATTTTAATCACTTTCCTCAAGATGAAAATCATATCGTTGATGCTTTAGCAACATTGGCAGCAATGTTCAAAGTAGGCACGAAAATTAAGGTTGAGCCTATTAGGATAAGTTTGCAAAAGTCACTTGCGCATTGTTCTAATGTAGAAAAAGAAGTTGATGGAACCCTTGGTATTATGATATTTTACAATATGCCAAATATCGAACAATACCTTGAAAAAGCTTCTAAGAATGAAAAAAGGATCATCAGGTGATTAGCCATGAGTTTCTTCCTTAATGGTGATATCTTGTACAAAAGAAGTCGAGATCAAATATTGTTAAAATGTGTGAACGTTGTTAAAGCTAAAAGAATTATCAATAATATGATAATGGCTAAATTTTTGCTTGATTTAAAATCAAGCATCATAATTATGCACCGTATCACCTGAAGATGAATAGAGCTATAGAGGTTGCCAATAATAATATCAAGAAAATTGTGACAAAATGAGTGAAGTGTATAAAGATTGGCATGAGAAGTTGTCATTTACCTTGCATACTTATCGAACATCTGTCCGTACATCCATAGGGGTTACACCATTTTCTTTAGTGTATGGAATGGAAGTAGTAGTACCTATTGAAGTTCAGATTCCTTCTTTAAAGGTTTTGAAAGAGGTTGAATTAGAAAAGGTAGAATATATGCGTGCTCGCTATGAACAAGTAAATTTGATTGAAGAAAAAAAGACTTATGGCACTTTGTCATGGCCAATTGTATCAATAGAGAATAGCACAAGCACATGATAAAAAAGTTCATCCCCAATGCTTTTGAGAAAAATAGTTGTTTTGAAGAAAATTCTCCTTATTCAACATGATCCTTGAGGGAAATGGGCACTAAATTTTCAAAGCCCATATGTGATAAAGAAGGCTTTTTAAGGAGGAGCATTGACCCTAGCATAAATGGATAGGGATAATTTGCTAATCTAATAAATGCTGATTCAATCAAGAGATATTATTCTTAAAAAGAAAAAAAAAAGAGTTCAAGGTGAAAACCTAAAAGTAGTTTAAATTAAAAAAGAAACAAAAAAAAAAGAAAAGGTTCAAGGTGAAAGCCCAAAATGGCAGTTTGAACATAAAAACATGTAAAAGTTGAAAACCTAAAAAGGCAACTTGTAGGGGGCAAGATGATGTGAAGACGCAAAAGGAAGACAAAGACAAGGGTTAATTGGAAATGTTCAAAATGAACCAAAGACATCAACAAACGATTTTGCTTTGAAGGATTTTTGGATTCAGTTTGTTCACAATTGTTCAAATATTCATTACTTGGATGTTGTATCCTTTTTGAAATTTTTACTCTTTCTCCATTACATAAATGAAAATCATCCCTTCACTGACATTTTCATTTTGTTATTTCTTTACTTTCTCACAAAATCAAGAAATATGCAGTGTGCCATATTTGTCATAAAATTTTAAATGATAATGATAAATGAACCATAACAAACATGAAAGACCATCAAATAGCTTTGAATGGAATTTAAGGATGATAAGAAAGGTTCAAATGGAATCCAAAAGGATTTTTAGAATTTCTAAACTAACAAAGTGGAATAGAAATGTTAAAATAATGAGTTTTTTTATGGATGGTCAATTAATTGAATGGTACAAGGCTGAAATTTTATCCAAATTAAAAGGAAAATGCTGAGAGGTTGAAAATCATGAAATTCTAAAATCTTTGAAAGACCATAAATATGGATACATGACATCATCATAAAAGTTAAGCATTTACATATCATGATAGAAAATTGCATCATATGAGTTTAGAAAATGATGTTTCTTTTTGTAACCTCGGTGAAGGAATTCTTAAGATATTAGATCCTCGATAGAGGGATTCTTAAGATATTGAAACCTCAATAAAAAAATTCTTAAGATGTTGGAACCTCGATAGAGGAAATCTTAAGATGTTCAAACCTTGGTGGAGGAATTCTTAGATCCTCGATAAAAGGATTCTTAAGATATTAGAGCCTCAGTCGAGGAATTCTTAAGTTATTAGAACCTTGGTGGAGGGATATTAGAACCTTGATGGAGGAATTCTTAAGATATTGGAACCTCGATGGAGGGATTTTTAAGTTGTAAAGCGTCGATTGAAGAGTTTATATTTTGAGCCTCAGTGGAGGAGATTTAAAAGTTTTAGAGCCTCGATGGAGGAGTGGTAACAAGTTTTAAACCCTTGGCAGAAAAACTCTCATTTCCTTTTAAAGTTTGAAGCCTCGATAGAGAGTGCTTATTTTTAAATTCAAAGCTTAGGTGGATAAGTTGTAAAAGGCTTTAAAGCCTTGGTGGAGAAGTTCTCATTTCCTTTTAAGTTATAAAGCCTTGATGAAGGAGTCTTTTATTTTTTTACAAAAATTATTCTGGAAAAAAATGGTTGTCAACATATCTTTGCACAATTCCTAGCTCCAGAAAATACACAAAAATAGGCAGTTGTAGACACCATATTTTTTCGAGATTAGTCCTATATTTTTTTTAATCTAGTTTCATTTATTTTTATTTTATTTCATTAGATTTATTTATTTGTTCTATTTTATTTTGATTGTTCTTGGGTCTTAAAGGTAAGCGGGCCTATAACCCAATGAGATAAATGGCTGAAAGTAGTTATCTTTTGGGCTAACAAGCCCATAAACAATATAAATAAAAAAAAAGATAATAACAAATTGGATCAAATCAAGCAAAAATTCACAAATAGAAACATAATAAAAAAATAAAAAAAAACAATCAGAAAAGGAAAAAAGAAAGTTTATCTCACAAAATCCTTAAAATTTCTAAATATTATTTTTTCTTCATGATTAAGGAATATCTCCCCAAAATCGAATCAAATCAAAGAAATTAAAGTAAAAAATTTGCAAATCAATCAAAAAAAGGAAGCTAAAGATCTATAAATTTCTAACCCTTAGTACTTGAAAGGAGGCAAGGAAAGAAGAAAGAAAATCACACGAGAAATTAGAAAGGAGTGTTCTTGAGTTTTCTTGAGTTTTGAAATTTTTTGGTTGAGATTTAGGAATTTCAGGTTAGGTTTCAAAAAAAGAAATGAATTCAATTAAAGGAACAATTGGCTTGAAAAGGTTTTGTGGGTGAAGTTTGGGGAAGTTATGGCGAAGGGTGTAATGGTTGACGACGAAGAGTGAGGCAGCCAATGAGATCTTAGTGAAAGGAAAAAAAAATTGCTAAAGAGAGAGAGAAAGAGAAAGTGGTGGAAAAAAAAAGAAAAAGGAAAAGACACAATCCCATTCAGTTTTTGATCCATCTACTAGGTATGGGCTTGAACCTTCATCTTACTTTATTTATGTTTATTTTTCTGTTATTTATTTATTTGGTATTAATGAAAATACATAAAATAATAAAAATAAAATTTTGTTTTAGGTCATAGTTAGGTTAAAATGAAAATTTTACCACCATAATTGGTAGAATAAAATTATAAAAATAAAAATAGTAAAGATTTGTAATTATTTAAAAATAAATATTTTAAATGGAATTTTTAAAGGAAGTTGTTAAGGGTAATTTTTCTTAAAATTTTCAAAGTAAAAATAATCATGAGACTTTACCATAAGGGTTGAGGTGTTAACCCATAAATTTTTTTTTACCAAAAAGATTTATTTATAAATAATTAATAAGAACATAAATAAATAAATACTTTAAATTTTGTAAAATAATTTCATAATTAATGTTCAATATAAAATAAATGGAAGTCTTTCGATGATGAAATTTCAAGAATGTTATAAGGGATAACTTTCTTAAAAATTTTAAGTGAGAAATATTTCTAAATTTTACCAAAAAGGTTGAGAAATTTAGGAAAAAATTTCAATATTAAAAGATATTTTATTTATTTTAAAATAATAATAAATTGAAAAAATAATTAAGAAAAATAAACTAGGATATTGAAATAAAAGTAATTTATTAAGGCTAAAAAAAACACATAGTTAATTAGATGCCATTTTGAATGGGCACTGTGAGGGTGCTAATTTCTTCCTCACACATAATTGTGCTTCCAAACCTAATCAGTTTCATAGACCAGAGCCTAATTTTTTTAATGAACTCAAGTTAAGCCTAAGACCTTATTAGAAAAATAGATTCAATTAAGTGGTCAATAACACCTAAACAAAAAAGATTAATGTCGACTCCTTTTGTGTCAAATGGTTGAGTTTTATGACTCATACGTTATGACAATAGGCATAATAATTATTATTAAATATAACCTATTTATATGTAAGATATAGATTTACATAGGCAAAACAATACTATATACTATAAATGTAATAATTATAATTTTAATATATAGGATATTTATTAACCATATATTAATATTAACATATAACTTATATCATTTAAAATATATAACCTATAATTATATATTCCGCAACTTTGGCACAGAATCATATTATGTATATTCTAAATTTGAAAATGTAAATACCTATTATACTTAATACTAGTATAATTGATTGCTATATTTAAGGTTAAATTATACAATTAGTCTCTATACTCTATTAAAGTGGTAGATTTAATCTTTATATAATAATTTATAAAAATTGAGTCTTTGCACTTTTTAAAATTGACAATATTGGTCCAATGAGTTAAAGATTTTTAATTATCTATGCTAATATAATGTTTGGTTATGTCGACGTGATATTTTCTTGTTGATGTGAAATTAAGTCTAATAACATAGCCATGATGATGTGGCATTTTATGAATAATGTAATAGCAGTCCTGACATGATGTGACCAAGCACTGACATCGATTTTATAAGTATGGATGTGAAATTATTCAGTGTCAGCTAATGATTTTAATCGAGATTGGAAAAGAAATAGATCAAAAATATGAATAGCTTTTTGGGATTTTAGGGAAAGAGTGTTGCAAGATAGATAAGAATTTTTGTGCTCTATGATTTAAAGCAATAAAAAGAATGTTATGAAGTAAATGAAAAATCCCACATCATCATTAACACATCATCATAGTCAATGTCACATTAGCAAAAAAAAAAATCATGTCAGAATAAATAACGAAAAAAATGTTGAAACTGTTAACGATTGAAATGACATTATTAATTTTAAAAAATAAAAAGACTCAAATTTTATAAATTATTGTATAAGGACTAAATCCATCACTTTCAAGGATTTGGTGTTCTGGATATCTTTGTGCCTAGTTAAGGGAGAAGAAAGAACAGGAATGCATCGCTCTTTGGGTTTGTTAGGTTTAGACATCAAGAGGAGATGCAGAAGGTGATTGAATGTGGGAATGGGTGAATGCTAAATAGGAAAAGGATCATTATAGATGTAGCCCATTCAAGAGGGAAGTCTAATGTTGTGGATAAGGATTCTCGGGGGTCAAGCAAGCCGACAAAGAATTTTATTACCTTCAGGGTTGTAAAAACGTATAAAGAAATGTTCTACCAGAATAGTCAAGACAGAGATATGAATATGAAAAATTAGGGTGGGTTATGCTTTAAGCCTTAACCCACTATTAAGGCAAAAGTAGATGTTTTCCCAACGTAAAAGAAAGAGTCGGTGGCCATTAATGTTGACTTGTTAAGGGGTGCGATGGATTAGGCTAAATGCTATGTTGTTGCTTAGATGAAGAAAGTGGCCCCAGCGAACCACATTCAATCCTAGTTGGTATTGAAAGGAATTAAATCTAAAGTCAAAAGTATGGGTCCTTTTAGAGGCCTCTTTCCTTTGATAATGAGAAAGTTATGCTTTCAATCTTGGAAAAACATGTTGCAAGTCAAAATGAGTGGTTTGAATCAGTGTTTCCCTATAAGGAAACTCAAGGTAAATGTGGTATGGCGATGTGGGTGAAAGTTGAGAATCTCTTTATACATATGTGGAATTTGGCAATGTTCAACTGCATAAGAAGCTTGTGGGGAGCGTTATTTGATTAAGCCGCAAGACAAGCAAGTGTATGTGATTTGACTTTGGCCATATCCAGGTCAAGATAAAGAAGAACTAAATAATCTTTATGTGATAGGAATTGATAATTAATAGAGTTAAGGTGGTGCTAAGGCTGAGCATAGTGCCACCAAGTGAACTAGAGTCTTTGGAGGAGTTTATTGAGAAGACTAAGATGACTAACAAGGATCCCACTAAACTAGAGGAAGTCTCATCGGTGAATGCTACTATAGACTAGAGGAATTCTAAGAACAAGAAGAAAGGAAGAGCAAATGAGTCATTTCCAGATAAAAAATTCAAAAAACCATAGTTAGAATTAGAGGACGAGACTTTGTTAGAAAACAATAGTAACCAAATGAGTTGGAGTAGGGGCCAGGTGGTATGGTTACTAAGCTTAAGGATTGTGGTGCATCTATTGGGCCAAGCATTAGTTCTCCAAATGAGTGGGGAGTTAGGCTTATTACTCTTCAAGGTAACCCTGGTTGTGAGTTGTTTGGAACCATTAAGAAGTCCTAAAGTGATATGGGCTTCCATGACTATTATGGGTCAGACTAGAGGTTATGCACTAATAAGGCTGAGATTTACGAGCTTCTTAATGAATGATGGACTCTCAGTGCGAAAGATATGAAGGTCCCTTTCTCTCTTAATGAGTTGATTGGAGGTAGCAACTCTAACAGAAGTTCACTTGGGAGGTGGACGGACTCATTGGTTTCTATGGAGGTTGACTTGCATATCGATAAGGTAGTGCATAAGTTACAAAGGTGAGAGTGATATCGACTGCTATCTTAGGTAGGGATGTTCTAGTGTTGCTTGAATATCTCAAAAATCTAGCAAAGTGTTCCCTTGAGGGCCCAATTAAGCGAATTGAAATGGTAAAGAATAGGAGGGAAGAGAACATTGAGAATGTTTAAGGTAGTACAAGCTTGGGTATAAGGAAGAGATGAGCTTCCTAAAGGAAGGGAAAAAGGAGAAATATAGCGTCATATATAAAAGGTAGAAGTCGTGCTAAAAAGATCATATAAAGTGAGTTGAAAGAAGGTATCACTGATAGTGACATAGTAAGTAGAAATACGGTGATGCTGAGGTACATAAAGATCTAGGTATGGAATTTAAGATAGAGGACAATGCCATGGTGGACGTGTTTGTTGTCATCAAAGAGGAAGACAGCAACAGAGGTAGAGTAGTGGCCATGATGTCAACTCTATGGTCTGGTTTGCTTCGTTAATGAATGAAATTTCATAAAATGTCAAAAGGTTGGGAAGGGCAGAGAAGAAATAGAAGGTTAGAAATCTTTCTCTTAAGCATAAACCAAATTTCCTTCCCCTTCAAGAGACAAAGATAAGTGTGGTCAACCCTAGAATTATTGAAAAGATATGAGACAGGGGACTATGTAAATGGCAATCCATGTAGGCAGTAGGGGCATTTGAAGGTCTGATCACTTGCTGGAGGAAAACTACTTTGCTTTTGATCACGTCATTGTTGAAAATTGATATATCCAACTGATTAGGAAGATCAGAGTTGTCAATGACAACTACAGTGTGGGAAACATGTATGCCCCCAACGACAAAAGGGAAAAAATGACCTTTTAGGAAGAGCTTAATTGGGTTATGAAGGGATGGAATATGACGTGGTGTCTAGTGGAACTTTAACGCAATTTAGAGCTTGGATGAAAAGTATGGTTGCACTCAAGTTTACAAGTCAATGGTGGACTCCGGAGAAATTATAGATGCCTTAGGACTTATGGATTTGCCAATGTCAGGAAGGAACTTCACTTGGTCAGTGGTAGGTGAGTGGGTTGCTTTAGCAAATTGGACCACTTCTTTATTACCGTGGAAATTGCTAAGCATTTTCATTTCTGCTACAAAAGTGTCTTTCCTGTTCTATTTTTTATCATAATTTTATTTTTCTTGGCTTAACTAACTTTGACTAGAGGTTTAAGCCTTTTCAATTTTTTAATATCTAGCTTGAAGAGGATAGGTTCATTGATATGTTTGTTGAGGCTTGGATGAGACAGGGTGGATGGGGGACCATAAAGCAACTGTGTGGCATTCAACTTAGAGGATATCAAGCATGCAATTAAGAGGTGGTAGAAATCATTGTTGGTTATGTTTGTGAGAAATTACCATACTAGAGTCTAAAATTCACCAAGCTACAATTAACATCCAACAGGGGGCGTCTGACCAAAAATAGTTAAAGGGATCTTACTAGCAAAAAAAGTGAATTATGGAAGGCCCATAGGAAGGAGGAATGAATGTGGCAACAGAAAGCTAGGGTTATGTGGTTTTTGAAGGGTGATCAAAATACTTAGTTTTTCCATAATAAGGCTTTGACAAGGCACAAGGTCAATCATATTAGTAAGTTAACCTACCAAGGCAGAGAAATTAATGACTCAAAAGAGACTTAAGATGAAATGGTCAAGTACTTTGAAAAGTTGCAGGGGACAAGCAAGCCTACAAATTGAAGGCACTCAATTGCGGAGTCAGCAAGTTGAAAAAGTCTTCTTGTGCTTGACTAAAAAGACCAGTTACTAAGTAAGAGGTTTAGGTAGTTATCGAGAGTTACAATGGGAATAAGGCGTCAAGGCTTGACAACTTTAACTTTAGTTTTATTAAAAGTCAGTGGAGAGTTATTAAAGACAAGATAATGAGGTTTTTGAGGAGTTCTTCCAATCAGGGTTTATTGAGTATGGGGTTAATCCTTCTTTTGTAACCTTTGTGCTTAAGTGTGAGAATCCTATTGAGCTATAACAATTTGGCCTATCAGTCTCGTTAGGTTTTTGTATAAAATCATCTCAAAACTTTTAGCCTAGCGCCTTTAAAGGTCTTTGATAACATAATTGGACTCAACCAATTTGCGTTTATCTTAGGAAAACAATTATTGGATTGTGCATTTATCGCCAAGGAGATGATTGACCTTATGAAAAAGAATAAAAATGGTCAGTTATTCCTTACAGTCAACCTTAAGATAGTGTGGCCTAGGAATTTCTTGAGTTTGTCATGTTATCTATGGGTTTTGGGTCGAAATGGTGTAACTGGATTAATGGTTGCTTGAAAGTAGCCTCAGTGTCTATCGTACTCAATGGATCTCCAACGCAACTGATCAAAATAAGACGTGGGCTTAGGCAAAAGTGTTCTCTATCCTTTTTTCTTTTTAATCTGGTTATGGAAATTTTCAGTCTACTCATGCATAAAGTAGTGGACAGTCAACTGTGTGAAGGAGTTTTGGTGGGTAATATAGGCTTTCTAGTTTCATATTTGCATTAAGTAAATGACACGGCCATTTTGTGTGACCCTAAACTTGACTTTTTATTAAATATTAAATGTGTATTAAGACTGTTTTAGGTGGTTTCAAGCCTCAAAATCAACTTTCACAAGAGCTGGTTCATTGGAATTGGAATTAGCAGGTAGATAATGATTGAATGGGTTAGAATAATTAACTATAAGGTTGGTTCCCTTCCTTTTTGCTATCTCAGATTGCCTCTAAGGGTAGGGGTAGCGTCAATTAATACTTGGCAGTCGTTGATCAATAAGTTGGAAAATAAACTAGCAATGTGGAAGATTAGGACTCTTTTAATGAGTGCTAAAGTCACTCTCCTCAAGTTTTTTATGAGTTCACTTTCGATTTTCTTTATGTCATTGTTCTAGATGTCAACCAAGATTTAGAATGATATTGAGAAAATCCAACGTAGATTTTTGTAGGGTGGACCAAATCTCGTTCAAAAATTGCACCATGTTAGGTGGGACACCGTTTGTAACAATAAGGAGTTTGGTGGCCTTGGCTTTGTGGGTTAGGGATTTAAGAATAAGGCCTTGTTAAACAAATGGGTCTGGCACTATGGAAAGAAGTTGAAAAGGCTATAGAGGATGGTTATTGTTAAAAAACTTGATATTTATGACAACAACTTGATCCTAATTTTTGGTAGGGGCAATAAGGCCTTGGACTTATGGAGAAATATTATGAAACCACTCTAGGGTGTTGGAAATTATAGCAACCATATTTGTGGGGGATTTGGTCTTTTGATGGGGAATGGGAGGAGAATGGCTTTTTGGGACGAAGAGTGGATCGAGTGCTTCATCTTAGATATTGAGTTCCTTAAAATTTATGCCTTATCTACTAAAAGAAATGCCTGTGTTAAGAATTTTAGGTAGTGGTATAGAGATAATTGGGAATGGAATATCAAACATAGGAGTGCCTTTGAGTAGAAGGAAAAGCAATGAGGACAGTTGTGTGCTTTCCTTGATAATCAAGACTTGGGGAAAGACTTTAAAGATAAGGTTATATGGAAAAGAGGAACTATTAGGCAACACTTCGAGATGCTTTTGTAGATCTTTCTTGCAATCTAATAGTGTGTATGTTGGGTTTTGGAAACAAAATTGGGTCGGTCTTACACACCACAAGGTTGAAGCATTTTGTTAGCAACTCTTTAGGAATGGTGTACCGACTAAAGGGAATTTAGCAAGGAAGGGCATTATTTTTAAAGTAGTTGTGAAATGCTTGATTTGCAAGAAGGATAAGTTTGCTTCTCACATTTTTTTACGTGCGAGAAAACTTGGGCTATCTGGCAGTACTGGTGTAATTATTGGATGTTTGATAAGTGATTTATTGTGACCCTATTGTGAACTTCATTTCCTAAACTAATGCTGCCACGTATTTTAGAAATGATTTTATCTAGAAAATGGGATTCTATGCTATTGTATGGATGACTTGGTTGGCAAGAAATGACCTAGTGTTTAAAGGCAGGCCTTGGGATAGTGGCCTAAATATCATTTTTGAATTTGTAAATGTGAAAATGGTTTGGTGGATGAATGCCAAGTGGCAAAGCCTAAATATCTCAGTGGACAATCTCATTAGGTTCCCTAATGAAGGAAATAATCCAGGACAACGAAGCAAAAATAAGGAAAGTGTGTCATGTTTTAAGGTGATGGATGGATGGATCAAATTAATACTAATGGCGCCTCTAAAAGTAATCTTGGGGAAATCGGCATTAGTGGCATTCTTAGTTATGACAAAGGTACAATTCTCGCCTTGTTCTCTAAATCGATTAGGGTTTTTTATGCCAATAGGGTGGAATTGCTAGTTGCAAGAGAAGTCTTAATCTTGTTTGTCACCTTAGCTTAGACTGATCATAACCCGATTATTGAGTGTGATTCGTTAAATGTGGTTAAACGGGTTTCTTGCCCATAGATGGTGCCATGGAAGGTTAAGAGTATTGTCATCTAGATTAAAAACCTGCTTAAAAGCATGGAACAATGGGGGATTCAACATATCCCTCGTCCTTCCAGTAGAAAAGTAGATTCCTTAGCAAAGAGGGTTCTAGAGCGAGCAAGAGCTAATGTGGCTTAATTTGGATGAGGTGCAAGAAAGAACTTCCACTAAAACTCCTACAATCGTGTTGCTTGCAAAAGTGATTAATGTGAAGGATGGTGTTTCCGAAGCTTAAAAGTGTGTAAAGAATATAACGCCTTTGCCTTTTGTGTGTTTTTTCTTTTCTCCTATATTAATTGTCAATGCCCTTCCCTTGGTTCCTTTATTTTGTGTGTTTTATGTTTATTCTCCCAAGTGGTTGGTTTTGCATGTTTTTGGTTTTCGTTTGGCCTTTCTACTGCTTTGGATGTTTTGTACAAAGGTCTTTTTTGTTGCTTGATTACCTTCTTGGGTAAAGGGCTTAATTGTACAGCTTTTGCAAGGTGGAATGCTATGTTGAGTTGCATAAATGTGAGACTCAAGAAAGCATTCACCCTTCGTTTACCGATTATATATTACTACCTTTCAAAAAATATATATACAATAGTAATTATATTCTTTATAATATGATATTATTTAAACATAACTAATAATTTAATAGTTCTGTTATTTAAATATATTAATGACATGTCATTTTAATTTGACTAACAATAATATATTATTACTGAAAGGTTGGTAAAGTTGGAAAGGGTTTAAAGTATTTCTCATCCATGCATGGGTTTAATTCCTAACATTAACCAATTTTTACATATTTAATTATCTATTATATACTACATAATAAATAATAGGGTAGGTAACAAATGGTGCTACCTAAACTCGATACGGGTAGTAAAATTATTACCTTAACCCATCCCAAATCTAAATATAGGGTACCTTAATCCTATATAATCAAGTCAGGTGCCCTGTTAAAAGGTACCCATTGGCATCCTACTAAGCCATGATTCCAACAAGTGAGTGCAAAAAAAAACATAAAAAATCATCAAAATCTAGTGCACTACGGCCTTGAGAATTTAGAAAAATGCATAAAAGTTGCCATGTCAAATAACCCCAACCTTTGGAAAGATATCTGCTAGGTTGTTAGCCTATCTAAAAATGTGAATAAAGGTAATCTCTTTGATGCCAAAGTTGATAACCTCAATATAGTTAGATATGTTCTTCCTATGTCGATATTATGATTAGAAACCCAACTAATAGTGTTTTTTGAATAGCTTTTCAACTATAAGGGACTGATGTTGTGCCCATGGAGTAGACAGAACTAAGGAGTTACTTTTTTTATAGCAACCAAATTATTATAATTAGAGTCCTTGACACCAATGAAGGCAGAATAGATACCTTTGATGAAGCCCCTATGATCTCTAATGGTGCCTTTAATTCTAACAGGCCCAAACTTGCCAAAGGCATAACTGTTAACATTCAAATTAAAGGATCTAAGGGGAAGTTTTTCCCATTCCTTATAAAGCCTATTCTTGCACTTTTTATTCTTAAAGGAGATCAATGAAAGGAGGTGGGGATGTGATTCATTAGCCATTTTCCTTTGCACCAGTGCTTTAATCAAACTAGAATAATGTGTTTTAGCTAACTAAAGTCGAGGAGCTTACCTTGGAAGAGGATTGCATTCCTCAATAACTAGATGGACCAAATAAATAGAGAAAAAAAAGCATTTTCTAGATATCTTGAGAGCCAAATGAGGGGATACAATGTTGCCAAGTGATTAAGGAGTTGGATGCATTACCTAAAGGGCCCATTTGATGCCCATAAGTTGCAATTATTCATCCAAATTTGCCATGCTATAGAACAATTGAAGAAAAAGTGCGTAAAGGTCTCAAGTTCACTACCACACATGGTGCATTTGGCAACATCGAGGTCAAGAAGTCCTTTTTTGTGGAGTTTATAATTCACTATAAGTTTGCCAAGAAGAACTTGCCATGTCAAGGATGAAGAAGGCAAGACTAGACTAAAGTTGTTTACATAAATTTTGAGGAGCCCAAGTATTAGAATAGTGGGTCTTAATGAAAAAAGAAAGGTTGTAGGTTTTGTTAAGAGTTTTCCTCCAAATGGCTCTATCAAGATCAGTGGGGTAAGGCTACATCATATTGATAAGATCCATAAAATTCTTCCATTACCCAATTTCTCAATTAAAAAATGATTTCTCCTTTAGTTTACGGCCATTTCCAAGATTACCTTCCCAAGAACCAAAATTCATAGTAACTCTTATCTTATTGGAGGTTAAGGCATAAATTTTTAGGAATTGAATAGAAAAAGGCTAATCTTCAAACCACATATCATTCCCAAAAAGAATGGATTTGTCATTGCCTAGTAGAAAATCAAAGTTAGAGATCACTAAATCATGAAAAAGATCAGAAGGTTTGAGAAGGTAAGCGATATTTCTCCATATGGTTAAAGGCCTACATGTGGGAGTAATTGGGATAAGAGCTCACAAGTTCATTTTGTTTTTAGCAACTAACACCTTTCTCCATAGGCATTATGGCTCATTGGCATATCGCCAAAGCCATTTGTTATAAAAGACGCGATTCTTGAGTCTCAAATTAACAATGCCAAAATCACCATTACTTTTGGCTCTAGAAACCATGGTCTAATAAAAAAATGAATTTTTGTTTTCTCCTCACAACTTGACTAAAGGAAATCTCTCTAAATTGTTTTTTGAGCATGGATTTAATATCAACTAACATCTTTAAGGATGGAAAGGTAATAGAGCAAGAGGCTTCCAAGAACTGATCTAACAAGTGTTAATTTTCTTTCGATCAATAAATGATGCCCCCTCACCTAGCCGACTAGGAGAGGAAATGCTCGATGACCAACTACCATTTAGACGAAAAGCTGGTGAGTGTGCCAAGAAGAAGACCAAGGTATCTTTTTAGGAACATGTCTAGTTTGCATCCTAGAGAGGTTGCCCATTAGTGCAAATTAAGCTGTGATACATTGATGCCAATGAGACTGCTCTTGGAAAATTTGATTTTTGCCTAAAGACAACTTAAAGGCCCTTAAGAATTTTTATGTGCTCCAATTGTCGCTTATAAAAATAAAAGGTGTCATCAGCAAATTAAAGGTGAACAATGGGGGGGTTGCGATGGACACTCAAGCCTTCAAAAATATTAGCAAAAGCTTGCACTTTTGCACATCTTTAAACTATAAATCAAGCCACACTTTGTGATTGCTTATGCAAGCTTCAAAATCCTCTTGGAGGCAAAAGGTGATGAACACCGTGTTGCCTCCTATTGGGTTAAAGGCACACTGAAATCATTTCAAGGCAAACGCATCTTACAAGGTGTAATAGTCCACATAACTAATCAGAGTACACAAAACATTTCTCCTAAGCCAACTCGGGTCTTCTTAGGTGGCTTCAATGACATGGAATGCATGGGGTTACATGCATGTGATTAGAGAAGGTTGAGTTTGCTATTATGGACCTCTTGTAGGACCTACCATCTTAAAGGGAGCTTGGTCGAATTTTGTGCCAAACTCTTTTCGAGGGTTAAAAGGTGGAGCCCCTCGATTTGGAAAACTTAGTGGCCATAGGGAGGGAGGCCTATTCTCTTTCTATCCTAACCAAAGGAGTCCTCTTTCATAGCTAAAGGGAAGCTATCTGACCATTTTCTTGTTAGGATTCGACCTCATGATAATCAATAAATTAAAATATAACGTAGCGAAAAAATAAAAATAATATTTAATCAGAGAAATAGTCGAATCCTATAGGATCAATATTTGTGTTTTTCATGTAACTTTCAAATAAATTATAAACACTCATAGGTTTAAAAGTTACATATCTTGCTTTAGATATCATAATCAAGAGCCAATTAATTCCAAAAATCTTTGCTTCTTCACCTTTAAGATCATCAAATTTTCATCCACCCAAGTGTTTGGCCTCTAACAGTAATTCACACAGTGACTAAATAAGACCTTCTCCAACGTAGGATTTTACTTGTACTAGCAAGTTTTATTTCTAAAACCAAAGGACCAAAATTTTTGCTGAATCTTATTTTTGTCAGACAAAGAAAACTATTTTTCTTTTCTTATTTTATGAACCAGCTGAAAAATAGTTAGAGGCTTCAAGTTATTAGTTTGCTAATATAACATATTTATATAGCCAAACTAATTTGTAACCTTAAATACAACAGTTGTATTTTAATTTAATTAAGTCTCTGAGAACTTAATTAATTTCTCACTTTATTTTGATCACTTTCAATTAAGTCAACTTAATTAATTATCCTTATTTAATCTCAATCATGTCACTTAATGTGTGTGACCCATTAGGCTTCTAACATATTAGCAATAAATATAAATCATAATCAAATATCAATTTGATAATTAATTTATATTTATAGATTATGAATGGCATATAGCAATATATCATGACCACCCAAATGTTAGAGAGTCAATTAAAGTATTTGACAAAGCCCTTCAGTGATAAGCTTTTCAGTGCAATATGATCCTTTCATCAAATATCCCGGATATGTCATTAAGCATGGCTCGGTGTCTACTTATGACATTTCATATTAGTTCTCATAATTCATGACTAACCTTATGAATTTAGGAAACCAAATTTTCTCAAATTCATCATGCTTTGACTAAAGACTTTATACAAGTTAATCAAGAATTAAAAATAAATTAGATACATCCCTCATATCACTTGGGGTGATGAATCCTCTCTTGACCACTCAGTCACCTTCGCATGCTTCATGATATACCCAAAAATACCCTGTTTAGGCATTTGGTTGCTTCCAAACTTGTAGAGGTGAAATCAAAGTATATCATTCTCTATACAAGATGACCTAGTGTCTCAAGTCTAAGGATTAGTTGCACGATTATTACATGAGAATATTTTCCATAGACACTTAAGTAAAATACCAAATGGAGTTCATGTTCAGTGAACTTGTTCTTTAACAAGCACCTATATGTTATCCTCAAGTATCCCATACACTTCAATCTATGAGATCGATTGCTTACTTTCCAAATAAGGAAGCTTAACATGTACTAGTCTTTGAGCATTGTCAATGCCTTGTCTTGACAATACAATGACCAGGAACAATTTTAGAAGCATGGCTTTGATGCATAGTGATCTCATAATTATAACAACTTCATAATTCTCTTGCAAGGTTTTTATATTCCACGGGCTTCATCCAATTAGTACTTAATAACTCTATATTATTGCACTAATATAAAGGAAAACTTCTATCACATAAAATTATATGATTAAATATGTATTCAATGATAATATATATTCCTTGATCAATCTAATTGGCTCAAAGACATATGCCAACACTACCATTCTCATAAATTTTGAATACACATAAATTTGAAAGAGAGTGAGATGAGATGAGATCTTAGATGGATTTGAATTGAACTGGAAAAGTATTAGTGTATTACTACATGCAGTCAATCACTCTTGCAGCAATGAGTTTGAAATTCATTCATCGATATTAAAATTGATAGCAATGCTGCTAAGAGTCGTGTGTGTCGCCACTAGGCATTGGAGCCAATGCTTATTCTTTGCTTCTGCCAAAGGCCTATGAATAGTTAATTCTATTTTGTCATAGCTAATTTTATTTTGTCAACGTTTGTGGGTCCAATTCCACAAACAGAAGGAAAATAAAAGCAATTACATTTAATTTATTTAATGTTACGTCGACTTTTAAAATTAACGTAAATGAGAGAAGAAAACACAAGGAAGAGATGCAAAGCATAAAATAGGTAAAAGGGATTTAATATTTTTTGGTTATGGTGTGAATATATTTCCTACTTTTTGACTTTTAGAGTTATGGCAAAACCATTTGCTTCAGGCAACAAGCTAATATATGATTTAGGCCCTTAAGTAGCCAGCTCCAATGTTAGCAATCTTTAATTGTTCGACTTTTACGAAGCAATATCCCTGTGCTTTTAACCCCATTTCCAGGTTAAATTCAAAGAATGTTCCTATGCAAATCCTTTCGAATTTCTAATTAAAGGGCATTTATGAAACATTCAAAAGATATTTTGAGTGTAAAAGATCTTTTATTCTCATAGGGGAAAACACCCTTAAAATTTTAGAAGGAATTTAGGCAACCAAACATTGAGCTAAGAGTAAATATTTAGGCGAGAAAAAGAATAAATTAAGCAGGGAAATAAGCATCCTTAGCAACCTCCCAGAATTACTTCAGCTTTGCAAAGAGCTTTGGCGCCACCTGCATTAATTCCATAGCACCAAATTCAAACCACAAACTAGAAAAGAAGCAACCAAACTAAAGCAGTTAAGACAACTTACACATTTATCAACACAAGTCCAGTAGTCAAAGTATTGTCCTGTGCAGTGCTTGCTTCCACTTTCATCACCCGAAACCCTCTTAACACATTCCTGCAATAAGCATAATAAGCTTACATCATATAAGCATAGTTTTAAAGGACAAAGTCAAGTGGGAAAAACATGCGAATTCTCAAGTCCAAGTTCAGTACTAATCACTAAGCAAATAACAACTTTCTAATGACAAAGATTAAATTCGAAAAGAAAGAAGAAACCCAAAGTTTAAATAGAGAGTTTGAATGGTAAAAGACATTTTTGTGATTCCAAACTCTACTTATATACCTATTTACAACATAAATATAACTGCAGATATATGGTTTCGATTGCCATAACGATTGTGGCTGATGCTTTTGTTTGAAATTAGCAGCATATGCTAAAAGCCTATATATATATATGGATGACATAAATCCAAACTACCATAAATCATTGGTAGCAACTAGCAACCTTAATATGATTTAATTATACTTTTTTTTTCTGATAATCAAGTTAAGCGAGGAGGGATTCAAACCACTTTAACATGCCAAGAAGCTACAAACAAGTTGCCTTCGCTTTAGCCAACTTCTTCTTTTCAATGTACTATTATTTATGAAAACATGTTATTTGCTAGAACTGCAAGGTATCAGTTGCTTTTATATGTTTATCACTTTGCTAAAATGGAAGATAAAGAAAATGGACATGGTTGAAGATCTAAAGTGAAAAAATACTTCACCCCATAATCATGCATAGGCTTTGCACATTGCGCTTTGCAAATGTCCTCAAGGTATTTCTTTTGATCCGTTGGTTCCTCGTCGGCCCTGCACCACTTATCAAGTAAGAATTGCCTATACAATCTAAAATTGAAGAAACCATAATTTGCTAATAGATCAGTATTATGTCATCTTTAAATCAAACCAAGGTGACGAATTTTTCAGTTTACTATATAATTAACTTTGCTTTTCAAAACATATATATATATATATATAATTAACATCAGCAAAATTAAAGCAACCTTAATCAAAAACATTAAAGATGGTTAAATTTACCCCAAAAAAAAAACTCACATGTTGGGGAAAATTAGTAGCACAGTTAATTGCCAAATGGCCTTCTTAAATTGCTTTCTGCACAAGGAACAGTATCATCAATGAAGATGCAAGAAATCATGGAAATGATGATGATGATGACCATAAAATTTAAATAATCTGGAGATTGGGGGCAAACTACTGATCTAATCCAGCAATAGAAGCATGAATTAAAAGAAAAAGTGAAGATTGAAGAAAGTTACCTTGCACAGAGATGCGCAGAAACAGGGTCGCTTGGGTTTGTTAGTTGTTACCAAGAAAATTCAAATGAAACAATTCTTAGTTGTAGACTAATTAAATGCACAGACACGTGCATTGGGCCGCCCTTTCTTTCTTCCTACTTGGGCTGAAATAGCACAGCCAACAAAAATCCTTTTTCCTAATAAGATTATATTATCTTACTGCTCCATGACTTGATCGTATTAAAATGGATATTATATTTTACACCATATATTAATTACAAAATAATGTGATTTTTTCTTTCCAACAACATTTGAACATTTGCTATGTGACAAGGAAACTCAAGGTTAGCTGCTTTAATTCTGCTAGTAATTTTCACTCTCTTGCCTTTGATTCTTTGCTGATTGCTTTTTCAAAAAAGATAGGCTGGATGCTTTGGTGCTTACGGTGACGCTCCAAGCGCTGTTTTCCACAGTATTATTAATCCAACACAGCATACTGGGGTAGTCATCCAAGAGCCGACTTGATAAACACAGTACCGCCGCTACAATGGTCCAAAGCAAAAATGCAAACAGAATTGTGTGATTGTATCGATCACAAAGCTTGATTCAGCCAAACTGGTGAGACTCTGACATGGACAGCTCATACCGATTATTAATCGTAAAATGATGTCTAATCTAGTCAAAACAATTTCATTCATTTCAGCCCCAGCACCGGTAATGGCATGGCATAACTGGCCATTCATGTGCAAATGGTCTACATTATCAACTTAAGCAGACAGTGAAAAGAGTTGGTCCCATTGTCCCTCTCGTCAAAAGGATGAGATTGACATAGTAGCTCATACAAATATATAAACACAGTCTATTGCCTAATCATCTAAAAATGTGCAAATATTCCACAGTTAATTGTTTAGAGGGTTAATGATACAGCAATAGCAGCTTAGTTGCAAATTTGACCTAAAGTGATTCCTTCCCAGAAAGTGTGCTTGAAACTTCATTCTCCTCATCAAGCAGTCCGAAGAGGTGGAGAAACCAGTATGACTCCATCTCCTCTAACAAAGAGAAAGGGAACCGTGCGCCTTGTAGTCTGAGATTGAAGGGAAAAAATTGAGTCATCATCCAAAAACGTGAAACAACAAACCCAAATTTCTTTTTTAATTCAGAAACTCATTTCACTTGAAAATCTCCAGTTTATGTTTGCTTTCATTCCAAATCCAGAATCTTGTATTATCAAGAGAAAATAGTTTATAGTTCATCACTTGACAAAAACAATTTGAAAGGTGTTCCTTCATTAGTATCCTTGTAAGGAATCATAGTCAAAACTGATCAATTAAATTCAGTATGAGCGCGATTTGCATTCATGAGGAAGCACTCTTTCTTCTAATGAAACTAGAAACAAGTTTCAATGATAAGTTAAAACAACTTTATAAATGCTAACACTAAATAAAGCATCCTTCATGGCAAATATGGGGGGAAGGGGTGTTACTGAAACAACATATCATAGCTCTTCAAGTTACCAATTGTCACTACAGCCAAACCTTATTAAACTCAGCAATTATCTCTACTTATTTATTAGCTTTCAAATAAATATTCCTCAAATTCCAAATTAAGGGAACAGTAAAACAATAACTTACCCGAACAATCTCTTCATAGGTTTCATCATCTATTTCAACTGTGGTAACGATCTCTTCAACATCCCCTAGAATCATATTCAAATGCTGATCATAAGCCTGCAAGCCACGTTAGAGAAGACATAGGCATCAAACTGAGGAGCTACAAGGTTCTGAACATTATGGCCGATCATATCAGCAAGTAGTAAGAATATAATGATAAATTAATACCATTAAGCATGACAAAGTCTTTTTGGATAATCAAAGTGATGTGTATTCATATCATTGCCTACACTTCACGTGGTAATTTGGCTAGAATTAAGCAAATAAGCCTCACCACAGAACATTGACTTTAAAGAAATATTATAACAGATGAATGGCCGCATGTACTAAAACCAGTGAATGGATAATTAACAATAACTACAAAATCATGTCGTACACGTTCTGATTAAACCAACATTCCACCCCCCAATACAACTAGTTGTTATACAGCCACTACATTTGTGGATAAAAATAAATAAAGTATCATTTTTTATCATTAAAAAAATATGAAAACACTACAAAAGAAATTAAGTAGCAGTTCATCAACTATTATGTCATATAAAGAAATAATTAAAAGAGATAAAAAGTAGGAAGATATAAACATATAGAGTTTACTTAAAGGGAGAAAGGAGGAAAACAAGTAGGAGAAAGTTGGAGTCAAGAAACATGACAACTCCATTTTCATTTTTAAAATCATACTGTTCTGATACAACACAACTTCAGACAGCAGCTTAACTTGATACCGAGTTGGTATGACCAAAGATATCAGGTAGCTAATAGTAAAAAAGTAGACACACAGACTTACATGGAAGAACAGAGTGATCAGAAAGACAAAAATAGAAATTAGATTATCAGTATCTTACATAAAACTTTCACATTTAACAACTATCCAATAAATTGACTGACAAGTCTAACCGCAGAATAATTCCATCTCAAGCTGTCCACAAACAGAACATTTACTCATTACCCAAAATTTTGCATCATGGCAGCAACTCAATTTCACAAGACAGTCACTAAATTTCGGGGGCAAAAGGATACTGTTTAGACATTATTTACGCATACTCATGCAATGATATTTCCATAAATAAACAACATGAGTTTGCAATATCCTCGAGGGCTAGTTCATACTTATTAAACTCATAAAAAAAAAGAAAAAACACAGAAATAAGGAACCCTAAAAAGGAATTTTAAACATTAAAAATTCAAGGTGCAAGAACAGGGAACCCTAGAGTTTTATATGAAAGTGAAAAATGAAAACATACATGGAGCTTGCCACGGAGCTCACGATCAGAACGGAGCTTGACGTAAATACGCTCGTCGAGGCTAAGCCTTATGAGATCCAAAGGCTCCTTCACCGCGCTCTCGTCCTCGCTTGCCATTCTCTCGCTCTTTCTTTTGCTCCTTCTACAGTAACAGTAAACAAAAGGGTTTTAGTCTTAGGCAGCAAAATACTGACTCCTTGAAAGGACCCAAATCAGTCTAGCCAAACCCGTTAACCCAATTTAATTCTGCTGTCATTTTTATTTCTTTTTTTTTTTTAATCTTGTGGGTTTTGGATTCTGAAATGGGCTTAACTTTTACAATTTCAAGCTAACTTTGAGTTGGAAGCCTCGAAGGCACTAAAAATTCAACCCATTTTCTAGTAATAAATAAAAATTTTATACTTACAATTTTGTTAAATAATTAAAATTTTAATAACTAATTACAATTTTATTTAATTAAATCCAAATTTACTAACTAATTAGAAAAGGGAGTAGCTAACTTACACAAAAACTCAAATAATTTATATAAAAAAATGGTGGATTTTGTGTTTATTTGAAGATTTTTGAGTTATAAATATTTATTCAGTGTAGCACGTTACTAATACAAAGTATAATGTAAAAATCATAATTAAATCAATTGATATGCTCCAAATACTACATCATGTTTAGTTTATGCCTACTACTTCAGTGCTACAAATTAGAAAAATATTTTGATTACAATCCAATCCAAACTGGGTGAAGTGGTAAATATAAAAGTTGTAACCTTTCTTCTTAGAAATCTAGTGTCCAAGAATCACTTCATTTGGAGTTCTATAGAGAGAGATATGATCAAAATACCACAACATATACGAATAAAGTCATCACCATAGTTGCACAGATTTTCATCAAATGAGTCTTTTTTATCAAATTTTCTACAAAAACAATAAGGGACATTACCAATACTACTCTTAAGAATTTAAAACAAAATGACATAATTTTTAGCTAAAATAACTTAAATTAACTACTCAACATGTAATCAAATTTAAACTAGAAAAATACCTAAAATGCTATAATTCGAATCTAAAATCTCACAGATCTAACTACTTAAGCCCCCAAACTGTGTCAAAATAATTTTATATAATAGAGTTATCAATAGCACGGCTTGTCGCATAAGGGTTTACCCAAAGACTTGGTATTGATTATGAAGAGACATATTCTTTTGTGGAAGATGTAATTACATTTCGATAGGTAATTAGTTTGGTAATACATAAAAAGATTGAAATGCATCTAATGAATTTAACTATGACCTATTTATATGGCTCACTTGATAATGATATCTATATGAGAATCCTTAAATGATTTAAGTTGCCCGAAGCACAAAATTTGAATTCTTAAAAAATTTATTTGATTAAATTAAATAAATTTTTATATAAATTAAAGCAATCCGAATGCATATAGTATAATTGCCTTAGTGAATATTTGTTAAAAGAATGTTAGAAAATGATCTTAGATACCCATGTGTTTTTGTAAAGAGATTTGGATATGAATTTTTCATAATTGTTAATAACTTGAATATTATTAAAACTCCCAAAAAGTTATCAAAAGCTCTAGATTACTTAAAGAAAGAATATGAGATGAAAGACCATAGAAAAACAAAGTTTTGTTTAAGTCTTCAGATTGAGCACTTAACAAATGAAATTTTTATCCATCAATCAAATTCTATAATAAAAGTGCTAAAACAATTCTATATGGACAAAATATATTCATTAAGTTCACTAATGGTTGTAAGGTTGCTAGATATGAAAAAAGACCTTTTTCAACCTCGTAAGGATGATGAAGAACTTTGTGTACCTAAAGTGATATATCTTAATGTAATTGGAGCATTAATGTATCTGTTGGGATGAGCCCTACAATCAACTAGAATTGGTTAAGGCTTGATTCCAATCATGCAACAATATCATACATATTGTATGATTAAAGGTTTTTCTTCATCAATAAAACATTAATTATAATAGGTTATATATCTAATTGGATGAAATCCATGAGACTAATATGTCTTGCAAGGGAACTGTAATAGGTTGCAATTATGATATCCTTATGCATCAAAGCATAACACTTCACATATAAGACAACCTAGTGTCTCAAGTCTAAGGAGTATTTACACAACTGAGACATGAAAAGTATTACATTGACACTTGAGTGAAATACCAAATGCATTTCTCATGGCAAGTCATGTTCAATGAACTTACTTTCCTAGGCAAGCACCTACATTCTAGTTCTAATTATCTTTATACTTCAACCTATGAGATCGATTGCTTGCTTCTTAAGTAAGGAACATAGAATGTACCAGTCTTTAGGTATCATTGATGTTCAGTCTCAATGATACATCGACCAAAAACATTTAGAGATTATGCTTTGATGCATAGGGATATCATAACTGCAACCCATTATAATTCCTTTACAAAGCATATTAATCTTATAGACTTCATCCAATTAGACATATAACCCTTTATAATTAACATCTTATTGATGAAAGAAAACCTCTAATAATTTAACATGAATGATATTGTTGCATGATTGTAATCAAGCATTAAGTAATCTCAATTAGCTATAAGGCTCATCCCAACATCACCCATTAGCATAAAGCCAATTACTACCTCATTGTATATAGATTCAATCCATCTAGCAATCATGTCTCCATGTAGACTTGTTTGTGCCCTTCAATGTGGCTAATTGCTTTTATCTATCTTCATGATGTCCATGCATCACATTATATCATATGACTATATCTAGATCCGATGAGACCCAAGTTTTACTAGTATGGCTCTATTGTTGCATTAGCAATGTTCAGAACCTTTTATCAGTTCCATGGACTAGCAATCTAAATATCTTCCTATTAGAGCTCTTTTTAATAGGATGTATATGACTTTATTTATATACCCGTATAATCCCTTTTTGCTTATTGGAACCATTCCAGCTATACTGTGTTGTATGCGTCATATGGATATGTCACTCTGTGTTATGCCATTTGACTTTTTTTTTTGGTCATTGTGCTCCTACTAAATCCAAGATCCTTTATGAGAGTAATATTCAAACTCTTTTGAATATTCCATGATGTTACACATATACATACATTTCAATGTATGTTTGGAATCATATTAGTTTGAAATATCACAATGGGCTTTATATGTTGGAGAGATATAGACCAAATCATATCGCAATGTGAAGTTGTTTTCTTTCTTGAACATTCATCTGTATGTTTTGTTCTTAAAAATGTTCCATTTTACATGAATCAATATTCAACCTTTTGATAAATTGAACATAATTCATAATTGATCAAATATCATTGCAAGGATAAACATGAAGCAAGGATAATTAAATATAACATAATTATTCAAAATAATTATTCAAACTTGAAACATATAAGCTTCCACATCCAAATGCTAAAGACCAATGTTTCACCAGCCATTCCCATGGCAACAACATAATTAATGTTTCAAAAACATCCCAATAAATTATCCAATATGTCAAAATAAATAAGAGTCTAACCATCCAATGTAGCATTTAATGATTTAGGTGGTCCATCCATGTGGTCACCTTCTCAACCAAGATCCTACTCATAATTATCTTTGGTCCCTGCAATATGTCAAACGTATGAGAACCAACTTTGAAGTATCATATACCTTTAATATATAAAGTAGAATTATTTTGCAAATGGTACCTGAATTAGAAACTTCATTACACTTATTTTACGTGCTCACAATAGCTAGGTACTCATTGTAGTTCCTCCTTTAATACTAAAGTTTGCCACAATGATACTTAGAAAGTAAGCAATCGATGTTATAAGTTGAAGTATAGAGATACCTTAAACTAGCATGTAAGTGCTTGCCTAGGAGAGCAAGTTCACTAAACATGACTTACCATGAGAAGAGCATTTGGTGTTAGTTATGTAAATACTCTCTAAACTTGAGACACCAAGTTGTCTTGTATCTGGAGTGCTATGCTTTGATTTCATCCTTACTAGTGCTTAATCAAGGATGCCAAAACATGATGCTTTTGGATATAGCATAAAGCATGTGAAGGCAAATAAGTAGTCAAGAAAGGAGTTATCACCTTAAGTGATTCAGGGGACTGATCCTAACAGTTCTTGGTTGATATTAGTTTATTGAAGTCTTTGACCAACGTGACTTAGAGATTATGAAAGGAGTTTCATAAGTTTCTATAAAGCTAATAATCAAACTTCAAGAACGAATATGGAGATCAATAAGAGTAGACACTACATCATGCTCTTATCATCTATGGGATATATGATGAGAGAATGAATTACACTACAAGGTTGAGTCAAACCATCTTGACTATTTTAACATTTGGGTGACCATGATGGATTGCTAAATCTCAATCTTGGTCTATGAACTCTAGGTAGTTGATTTAATTAATGATAAAGTTAAAGTAATTTAAATTTATATAATTCTAAGTTTGACTTAAGAATTATATATTAAGCTCATTGCTAACATGTTAGAAGTCTAATAGATCACACACCAAAACTGAATGTTAAAAATAAAATGGGAGATGTGATTAAATTAAACTTAATCAAGTTAGAAGTTATGAGCTTCTCAAGTACTTGATTAAAATTGTTTAATTAAGTTATTTGGCTTAATTAATTAAACTATTTAATTAAGTCATTGAGCCTAATTGATTAAAATTTTTTAATTAAGTTATTAGGCTTAATTAATTAAATTATTTAATTAAGTTATTGGGCCTAATTGATTAAATTAAATAGTTAAGTTAACTAAGCTTCTTAAAGACTTGGTTAAATTATTTAATCTAATTATTGGCTTAATTGGCAATTACACTATAGCTTGTAATTAGGGTTTAAAATTAATCCATGGTATAAATACCTTGCTATAGCCTCCAAAAAAAATAAAAAAGTGGCTAAAAAATTAGAAAAATAGCACATTAGAAATTCCTTTGGCCTTGTCCCCCCTTATGTGAAAAAAATAGTTTTTTATCCACTTGATTTCTTTTGTGTGTGCAACCCCAAATTTTTATGTGGATTATGAGTTTATGAAACTCATCTTTACTAGCACATTATCAAGGCATAGCACTCCCAATCTTTAAAAAAGGATTTTCTAATTCATTGGTGTGGATTACCATTAAAGGCTACACAAAGATTCCTTGGACAACTTTGGTTTGCAACAATCGGGTTGAGGTGGTTGAGCTTTTTGAAGGCTAATTTAGTGGTTTAACAAAGGATTCAACAACCTTTGTTATTTAGGTAAAGTGATATGATTATATATTTTATTTATTAATCCAATTATGTATTCAATTTGGTAAGGAAAAGATCTTAAGAAGGTGAGGTGCATTTAAATCTATTAATTTTATTTTCGCTACGTTTTATTTGTTTATGATGCATAATTAGCCATCACCCAACAATATCTTGTTAACAATACATGACCTGATATATCAACAACTGTAAATTTATTAGCAAGATATAGTTCTTTTATAACTCAAAGACAGTGGAATGGAATTAAACATGTGCTTCAATATCTTTGAAGAATAATGGACCTAGGCTTATATTACTCAAATGTATCAAATGCAAATTTAATTGGTTATGTAAATGCAGTATATTCATCTGATCGGCATAAAGCTTGACCCCAGACAGGTTATTTATTCATATGTGGCGTTGTGAATGTATTTAATTAAAATCTGTAACTAAACATATTCAAGAAACATGTAACTTGTCAACTAAAAAGGAAATTCCAACAATACTATATGAGGATAATACCGCTTGCATAACTTAGTTAAAGGAATGATACATTAAAGTCGATAGGACAAAACTTATTTTGTCAAATTCTTTTTTACTCGTGATCTCCAAGAAAATGGTGATATTAGTATTCAATAAATTTGTTCAGGTGACAATCTAGCAGATTTATTTACCAAAGCCCTTCCTGCTACAACATTTGAAAAGTTAGAACAAAAGATTAAAATGTATGGTTTTAAAGATCTTAAATAATGAAGTTATTAGGGGGAGTAAAATATGCACTGTAATTTTTCCTTCATCAAGGTTTCCCACTAGGTTTTTCTTAATAAGGTTTTTAATAAGATAGTATTTCAAAAACGTATTCTTAGAAGAATTATCTAATCTTTTTCCCTCAATTGAATTTTCTTCCCATTAGATTTTTTTAAAAAAAAGTTTTAATGAGGCATATTCTTCATACAATGGACACTTAAAGAGGAGTGTTATAAATATATGTGTGAATGTCCATTTGTTATAACCCAGAAAGTTCAAACCAAGTCAAACAACTTAACAGACCAAATACAAGAAGTGTAATTGATTTGAACTCTTAAATTAAATTAGATTAGGATTATGATTTAAGGATTGTTAACTTATAAGTAAGCCCTTCACTTCATTTGTAAAAGCTCACTTCAATAAGATCTTCTTACTCCCTCTTAATATTTTCTTATATTTATTCTCTTTTTTTTATAGTTGTTCTTTCAATTTATGCTTCATAACAAATGTGATTTTTTACTCACCTTATCATATTTTTTCATTTTAAAAAGAGGATTCTCATAAATATAGATTTACATAATAAATTCTAAAACACTTAAAAAAGTTTTTATATGATTATTTGTTGAATTATATAATATATGTACGAATTCAAAAAGTTAAACTCGAATTGTATTAAAAAAGTTTCTGCCTGTAGTTATATTTTAAGATATTGAATCATGGTAAAAAGGGAAAAAAGAATTATCTCTTATAAGTTATAACTATAAGGAAAAAAAAAGAGTCAATGGTATTTAAACTCATAGAGTTGAAAGTGGTTGCAACTTACAACTAACATTCTTAAAAGCGTGGCTAGTGGATAAACCAAGTTTTGCATTTCTAATAACAGCATTCTAGTTGGCTATTACTACATTTTATGTATGATTTGGTTGTATTTATAATTCTACTAATAACTAACATATATGTATTTCATTGTTTATTGATGCCATAAATATTTGCTCTTTTTTATTAATGTTTGGATTTGAATGTTAAGTCACCTAGTTGTTTTTTTAGGATTTAGAAATAAGTTTTTCCCTCACTTTGACTAGTTGGCAATTATAATTGGGAGGAATAAAGTAACAAAAAGAAGTAGAAACACCAACTGATTGCGATAGAGAACATAGACTTTGAAAAACAGTAGCAAAATGCATCTTTAGATGCCTTCAATGGATTAAATGTTAATATGATGTTAACTTTGTTAATATTCAAAAGACAATGTCATCTAGCCAACTTTCAAGACCAACAGTGAGACATCTACTGATACAACAAAAATAATCAAAGTACTACTCGAGACAGATGTGTCTTGAAAAAATTTTAAGATAAAGAAACTAACGGATCAAGTCATAATGAGAAGCATTTTTTAGCAACATAAGCAAACTTGGTGAAGTTTGTGAAAATACAATGAAAGAAATTAGTAAAATATTGACCAATTGTTCCATAAAGCAAAAAAGAAATTGCAAGTTATTAACATCTTAAAGGAATTGAAGAGTTGAGTCTTGATAAGCTTATTAAAGTTGGATCTATTATCTCTAGTGAGACATTAAAAATTAATTTTTTGCACATTAATGTCAGATGAATTCAAGATACTTCCTTTGAAAGTTATGTTTAGTGGTCAGTGTAAAGCAATTACTATAAGTTATTGAATTTTATGACTTTTTTGGATTGTTATTTTCTATGAATTTTGTGCTTAATGTTGGTGTTTGAAGTAGTAGTTGTTTAATTTAATTCAAACTTTTAAGCAATTACAATGGCTTATTATTATTATTATTATTATTATTATTATTATTATTATTATTATTATGTTATTTCATGCACACCAAGCAACAAACAAGTCATGTGTTCATTTGTTTGAAAACTTTATCAAGTGCAATAATATTTCTCTCTTTAAGATGTTCAAGTTCTAAATTTTCTTAGTAATCTTTATAACTGGTTGCATTTTGAGGTGACAAGCAATATAGTTGGTTGCATGTCAGTTTCAAAGAACTTAATGTAAATGTTGTATCATTTTCATATCTTTTGTACTTGAAATTTTCATAATGTTATGGTAACTATTTTATAAATGGAAGGTACATCCTTAAAATATTAAGTCAGATTATGGTTAGTTATGACCTTTAAGAATTATTTGATTATTTTGGATTTCTCAATTGAAATTTTAATAGTTTTCTCTAAATCGTTACAAAAAAAATAAATAATATTCACATATTTGGTTCTAGGCAAGTAATGATTACAAAATAATTAGTTTTAATAGTTCTAGATATTATTACAAAAAAAATAGTTTAATAGTTCTAGGCAGTATTACAAAAAAGAATTACTTCTAATAGTTATATGTATTATTAAAAAAAATATAAATTTAGTAACTTCACATATTTTAAAATTTAAATAATTAGTATTCAAATTTTATGTTATTCTTGTCATCTTATTATTTATTATTTTAAGAGATAATTTGAAAACTTAAAAATTTACATTAAACAAGCATGCAAGTGTATTATACTTTATATATATAAAGTATTTCTATAAATTAATATTATATTCTCAATAAAATATTTTTAAACCAAATGTTGTAATGTAATTGTTAAGACTCAAATCGGGAAACCGCGATCGGTACACACTAATCTAGTAGGTAAGCCCACGAGATCCAAGGAAACCTTCATACATTAGCCTTGCTTGATACATTTTATTCATATAAGGCCTTATGGCCATCGTCATTCCATAGAATCATCTTAAACATTAAGCATTAGCCTTCTTGGACCATTGTCTCATAAAATTTAACTTCATTAAAATTATGGTCATACATTGGCTAACATCATCAATTTCTTTAAATAGTATATCACATAAAATATAAGGCAAGGTAGTGCCCACATAATCGATTTAAGAAAACATGTCCTTTTTTACATAGTATGGAAGCGTAACATAACTGGATTGTGACTATGACTTAGCGGACTAAAACACATCTTAGTGAAAACACTTACCAAATGTCAAAATGCGTGTCTATCAAGACATCGACGATAAGCCAACAACTTCAATGTCTATTTATCTATACAATACATTCAAAGGGGTGGGTCATACAAATACTTAGTGAGTGAAAGCATAATTTAAAAATAAAGTGCAAGGATAATGACAACACATATCTTCTAAACATGCATACATAACAGTAAACTCAACATATACATAGTAGGACAGGTCGAACATCACCTGTCATAAACACTCTATCATTCTCTTGGTAGACATACTACACTGCTTACATATGTACTCATCTATCATACATCATAGGGTAGACTATTCCTCTCTTGCCTACCAAATTCATTATCAACATAACCATCTATTGGCTTCATCTATTGTATGAATCGGCCCATCATTTGGCTGTCTACCTACGTGGTTAACATAATTACCTCATAAGCATTCACATCGATGTTTACCCCTTTAGGCTTTATAAGTTTACGTTGCATCATCATTCAATAATATATAATTACGACTCTTACCTCAAGCCTTCAGATTTATCAAAATCCATAAACATCACATAACATAACATGATTCACATTTCCACATCCTAAGGGATTCTACTATGTAATCATAATATCACGTCATAGAGTGGTCTTCCCTAACATAACATAGTCACGTTTGGTGGCCAATCAACAGACAACATAGCATTTTTATATTACATCCCATTGTCAAAGCAAATGGTAGAGTGCATAGTCATCATCTGGAGTATTCTCAATGGATGGCATCATAACACTACAGGTGGAACAAAACCACTATCCTTGCTTACCATTATCCTTGTAGGCATCATACATCATCAATGCACAACAAACAAGAATCATAAATGGGACAAAACCACCATCCCTGGTAGCAACATACATACTTAGTCACAAGGATATGAAGACACTCAACCTCATATTATAATAGTGTTTAGGAATCATCCACGAACATAGCATACTCATCATTCATGATCATATAACCATTAACTTACACATAGCATATCATCAATATCATAGTCTAAAGTCCATCAAAATTTACATTTCTATACTTAGCCTAGGTAAAATCCTTCTAGGCATTTCACATGACTTTTGTAGCATTCACTAGTCTAGACATAACATCTCTAGATACATATTGTTAGTATGAGCCCTATAAGCCAATCTCTGGTCATATGGAAATTACATTTTGAGTCATTCATATATGACATTTTATTAATTTATAATAATTATAAAGTAGTTTTTTATTCATAAGTTTATGATTTAATTACTTTTTGCACTTATGTAGATAAAGTACATGGAACTATATATGCCTTGCAAAGGAATTGAATGGGGATACAATTATGAAATCCTTATGTACCAAAGCATTATTCCTAAAAGTTCCTAATCATTGTATTATTGAGATGGGGCATCAATAATGCTCAAAGATCAGCATATGCTATGTTCCTTACTTGTGAAGTAAGCAATTGCTCTCATAAGTTGAAGTATGGAGATACTTGAAATTAACATGTGGGTGCTTGCCATGGGAGAGCGAGCTCATTAGACATGACCCGTCATGAGAAATGCATTTGGTACCTTACTCAAATGTCTATACAATACTTCTCATGTATCAATTTTGTAACTACTCCATAGACTTGAAACACTAGGCTGTCTTGTATATGAAGTGCTATGCTTTGATTTCATCCTTACGGGTGCTTAACAAAAGATGCTAAAATAAGATATTTTTAAGTATAGCATGAAGCATATAAGACAAATGAGTGGTCAAGGTAGAAATCATCACCCCAAGTGATTCAAGGGAAATATCTTATTAGCTCTTGGTTGATATTAGCTTAATCAAATCTTTGACCAAGGTGATTAAGAGATTTTGAAATGAGTTTCATAAGTCTCCACAAAGTTAATGATCTAACTGTAGGAACAAATATGAAGGTAAATAAAAGTAGGCATTGTATCTTATCATCTTTGGAAGATATAATGAGGGAATGAATTATACTAATAAACTGTACCTTGAAAGGTTGTCAAAAAATCTTTTGACTCTCCTAATAATTAAATGGTCATAATATATTGTTAAATGCCAATCTTGGTCTATGGAATTGAATTAATTAATTTAAAATTAAATATGATTCATTTAAATTAATTAATTAATTAAACTATAATTTAATTCTATTGCCAACATGTTAGGAACTTAATGGGTCACACACAAAGGTTGCAAGTTGGATTAAATTGAGAGTGTGATGTTTTAAGTTAGAATTAAATAAAATTCCAAGTTTTAACTAATAAGGACCAAATTAAAAAAATTTAATTAGGCATTAGTTAAATATTATAATTGTTATAATATTAAAAACTTATTTTATAAATTTTAATAAGTCTAATAATAAATTTAAACCTAGATATAAATATCACATCATAGCCATTTTTTTCTATAGGAATAAAAGAAAAAAATTAATAGTTTTTTCTCTTGAGTGTAGCCACTCCTGAGAGGGTTTATTAGAAAACTTCTTAATTGATTCTTTGTTGGAAATCAAAGAAGAAAAGAGGACAAATCATTGTCTACTTGCTAGCACAAACCCCGTGGCATAAAGCTTTTTACTTTGGAAGGATCCGTTCCAATTGTGTGTACAACATTAGAGTCCAAACGTTTAAATGGCTGAGATTTTTTCACATAAGAAGGTATTCACGTTTTTCAACACCAAAAGGAATCCAAAAATTACTATATCACTAGAAAAGGGAAAACCTTTTTTTGATTTTCTATGGTATTTAACTTTGCCTTAAACAACCTAGGTGATCCAAATATAGGAGGTATGGGTTTTTATTTTGTTTCAATTTTTGATATTCTAGTGCATTAATTTTTTAATCATGCCGTTCCTAGCAGTGGTATCAAAGCCTCCATTGGCTCATTTTAATGCAAAGGTATGTCTTGTTATTGTCTAATTCGAATTTTGATTGGATGTGAGGCATTTGAAAGAGATTAAATAAGTTTTAAATTTTGATTATGTTTTAAAGTAATTTATCACAAATTTGATTTTTTATTTTTAAGACTTATTTGTTTCAGCAACTAATCTTGTTTAAATATCTTAATTTTGCAGAACAATATTTGCATGAGATGCAAAAATGAGTTTTGTAAGATAAGGATTCAAATTCATGGGAAATAAGATGCCGTATGGTGACAAAATTTGATTCTATCATGATTTGCATATGGTTCGATTTTCAGTTTTTGACAAGGGCCTAAAAGCTTTTAAAAATTCTAAAAATATTTAAAAGTAATCAACATTGAAAATGTTTCAATATGATTTCTTTCCAGCTGCAAATGGTGACGGAAAGGCCATGAAATCATGGCTGAAACTATTGTTGCCAACAGTAGTTTGAGGTCGTAGTTTTGGCTAAGAAAGTTATCTTTAAAGACTCCTAAAATTATACAGTTGTTGTACCTTTTTGGATAAATTTTGAAATTTGAATATATTCAAAAGATGCCTTAAAAGATTAGTAAAATTAAGGGATTTAATCTGTTGAATTATGTCACCATAAAGCCACATATGCAACTCAAAAACTACAGCTATGTATAGAATACATAGGCTACGATTTTTTGAGGTTTTAGCCAGCTAAATCAAGTCCAAAAATTATGAAATTTTAATATGGAAAGGTTCCATATATTAGCTTACCATGGTTAAAATTTGGGAATTTAGTTCCTTGATTTGCTGCCACATCAAGCCACAAAACCGTGACTAGTACAATGCTGCCAAAATTTTGTAAAGTCATGGTTTTGGGATTTTAATGTCCATATTTTCAGCCTAAATTGGCACAATTAAAAACACTAATTCACTAAACAATATCTTATGAAATATTTCAGAAAGATAAATTTTGATATATTCAAATTAAGGAATTTGATTCTTTAAATAAGGCTATCAAAATTTAATTAATCACATCCATAAATTTAGGAATTTGATTCCTACAAATATAGAGTGTGATAAATGTGGACAAGACAAATATCATGAATTAATTTTCATCTTTTAAAAAGAGAAATTCTAATATGACACTTAAATATAATTAAAGATAATATTGTCTAAAATATTAGATTTAAATTATCTAATGAGATTAGATAATTGAAGACATGTAATCTTTAATTTAAAAGGATTAGCAAAAGTTACCTAATATGTTTAAAGATTGCAAATTAAGAATGGTTTAATTTGTAATAATATTTTAATTTAATCTTAATAAGATTAAGAATGGATAATATTACTAATACTGATTAGTAAAGACTTTCCATATATGGAAAACTGTTTCCATACATAGAATTAAAAAGAACTCACTAATTTCCTATACCTTGTATGATTAACAATTAGAATAAGACATAGTTTTAATTTTATGTTCATATGGATGGATGAATGTGGATGATTATAGACTAGACCCAATATGATTGAGAATGTATGGTTAAGTTTTATCATGTTATTTATTTATTAAATAGAGTCTGCGTACCCTACCTTTCACTTGATTTTCAAGGATTGTAAAATTCTCTCCTCACTTAACTCCCCTCGGATGTACCACAAGGTTTCTTTACTAAAATGTAATTAGTTACATATAAGTGTAGAATTAGGATTAGTTTAGGAATTATTTTACAACTCAAAGATGAAGACCTAAAGGCACCATGAAGATACAAGGAGAAAAATTACAATATGTTGAATGTTATCACCTAAGTTTGACCAAGCTAATTTCTTTCAATGGCTCAAGAAAATTAGTATAGATATAGTCCATAATCATCCAAAGTAGAATGCATGTGATAGATTTATTTTATGTCATTTAATAAATGCTATGTGATGCAAAATAATATCCATAAGATAGATTTATTTTATGCAATTAATAAATCCTATGCATGCAAAGATGAGACCTTAACTAAATTAAAAGTAAGAAAAATCTCTTGGTAAATATTGAGTCACATGCCATGCATGATTAAGTTGCCTTCCACCATATAGAAAGATAACTTGGTTGCTTTTTCAATCAAAGACTTGTTGAGCATACTCAATGTCACACTTTTACACAAGTATGTTTAAGCTATTAGTGGGTCTTATTTAACTAGTTTCATAAAATTTGGATGCTTTGAAACTTAATTATTATGGAAACCAGAGGTAATGGCTAGGTGAAACATATATGATATGTTTTTATATTTAGGCAATGTGTTGTCACCTAGCTGATGAAGGAGTTATATAGAGATACAATCGGTAAGCTCAATTACCTACCTAATCCACCTATCATGGCTTGTTGAGCACACTCAAGGTCATGATTATAATGGATAAGGATTCTAACCCACTAAGAGAATCTTTGTAGAGATCTCTCAAGGTGATATGAAGGGCTATCATCTTGAAGAAAATAATGAGAGTAATCAATATAAGATTTACTATTTCATCTTAATTAATTATAATACATGATTACTTATAAACGTTCTTTTAATGTCTAGGTTATTGGAATGCGAATACACATTACTTTGCACAGCATTCTTGATGTCATCATGAAATTCAAGCTAAAATGTTTGGACTAGTATATCAAGTTGAGAAATGTTTTCAAATATCTATTAAGAATAGACGTCATTAAGGAAGATATCGTTGCCTTCTTGACTAGGTCAAAAAATGAGAAACTTGTGGCAGTTTCACCTTTAAACATCTATATGATTGAAGTAAATTTGTCTACCATTGATCTGTCATCATGGGTATTAAATATTGGATATAGGTGACACTTATGTAATAATATGAAAGTGTTGAAAACGAGTAGAAGATTAACAAAGGGAAAAGTGGTCCTAAGAGTAGGAAATGAAGCAAAGGCTACTACATTGGCTATGGGGACAGTTACCATACTTTTACCTTCTAGGTTGATCTTGGAATTAAGAAACTATTACTATGTTCCTTCCATATCTTGAAATATCATATCTGTGTCATACTTGGTACTATATGATGACTATGAATTTAGCATTAAGAGCAAATGTTGTTCTTTCTCGAAGGGAGAGATGCATTATGGTCTATGGACACATTCGAACGATCTCAATATTCTTGATCTCAAAAGACACATACTCAATATAAAGGTCAAGAAACCAAAGAAAGAGGATCCAAAACTATCCTACATTTGGCATTGTAGGTTTGGACACATAAATGAGACTCACTTAACCAAGTTACATGAACAAGGTTATATCGATCAATTTAATTATGAATTTTATGGAATGTGTGAGTGTTGTCTCCTTGGTAAGATGACCAATTCGCCTTTCACCTAAAAGAGTAAACAAGCTGAGGTGTTACTAAGACTTGTACATTCGGATGTATATGGTCCTATAAATATTAGTGTTAGAGAAGGATACTCCTACTTCATCACCTTCCATATGACCATTCTCACTATGGTTATGTATATTTGATGAAATATAAATTTGAATCCTTTGACAAGTTCAAAGAATATAAAGTAGAGGTTGAGAAATAATTGGGAAAAGTGTTCTCACTCTTAGATCTGATCAAGGAAGAGAATATCTTAGCCAAGAGTTTCAAGATTATCCAAAAAAGAATGGGATTTTCGCACAGTGGACTCCTCTAGGGACTTCACAACACAATACGGTGTTTGAGAGAAAAAATTGAACATTATTGGACATGGTTCGATCCATGATAAGTTATGCAGATCATCCTACATCTTTCTAGGGATATGCCTTAGAAACTGCTTTTCACATACTGAACCAAGTTCTTACCAAATTAGTTGATAAGACACTATATGAGATATGAAGTGGGAAAGGCTCAACTTGTCTTATGCCAAGATTTGGGGATGTACTACTTATGTGAAGCATACAATGTTTGATGAGCTAAAATCGAGATCAGACAAATATAAATTTGTGAGATATCCAAAAGAATCACATAGATATTATTTCTATAATTCCACTAAGCAAAAAGAGTTTGTCTTAAGGTATGCCACTTTCCTTGAGAAAGAGTTCTTAATTGAAAGGGCTAGTAAAGTTGTACTTGAAGAAGTTTGAGACCCACAAATTGACATTCCATTGGAACTTGAGCTTGAGATTATGACATCTGATGTACAACCATAATCTCATGTAACCACAATCTCAAGAGGCATAACCACTCAAAAGGTCTTGTAAGATACGTCAAGCTCCAAAGAGATATGGATTTCTCTTGGAATAGGATGCATTACCCATAAATGATGAGCCTACAACTTGTGAGGAGGCAATGTTGGACATCGATTCTGAGAAATAACTAGAAGCCATGAAATCTGAAATGGATACCATGGATACCAACCGAGTATGGACTTGGTGGATCTACCTGAAAAGATAAAACCCATTGGGTGTAAGCGGGTCTTTAAGAAAAAGACCAATGTAGATGGCAAGGTGCAAACCTTAAAGCTAGACTTGTAGCAAAAGGTTACAAACAAAGACAAGGAATTGACTTTGAACAAACCTTTTCACCAGTTGTTGTGCTTCAATCCATTAAGATTTTGCTTCCAATTGCTGCATACCATCATCATGAAATATGGCAAATGGATGGAAAAACTACAATCCTTAATGGAAACTTGTAAGAGGAAGTGTACATGACACAACCTAAGGGTTTTACATCCAATGCTAACGCTGACAAGGTGTGCAACCTTCAAAAGTCCATTTATGGACTTAAGCAAGCTTATCGGAGTTGGACTATCCTTTTTGATAAAGTGTAAAAGGGTTTGACATCATCAAGGATGAGGATGAACCACGTGTCTATAAAAAGGTTAGTAGGAGTGCCATAATTTTCCTAGTGCTCTATGTTGATGACATATTACTCATAAGAAATGATATCTTATTGTTGCAATCTACAAAGATTTATCTGTTCAAACAATTCTTCATGAAAGATTTAGGAGAAGCAACCTACATTCTGAGAATAAAGATCTTTAAAGATAAATCTAAAAAGTTGCTAGGTCTCTCCCAATTCTTATACATAGATAATGTGCTAAAAAGGTTTAGCATGATAGAGTCTAAGAAGGGACATTTGCCTATGTCACAAGGCTTTTTTCTCTTTAAGGACATGTGTCCAAAGAATCAAGAAGAAAGAGATTGCGTGAATAAGACTCCATATGCTTTAACAATAGGATCTATCATGCATCCGATGTTTTGTACTAGACCAGATGTATCTTATGCTCTAAGTGTCATAAGTAGATACCAAGCTAATTCTGGTTAGGGTCATTGGATAGATGTGAAAAACATATTGAAGTACTTACAAATAACTAAAGATGTATTTTCAGTCTATAGAGGAGGCGAACTCCAAGTTAGGGGTTATGCGGATGCAAGCTTTCAAACTGACAAAGATGATAGCAAGTATCAAAGTGGATATGTGTTCACATTTAATGAAGGTGCAGTGAGTTGAAAGGGTTTCAAACAAAAGACAATTATAGATTCTACAACTAAGGTCAAATACATTTCTGCATTTGAAGTAGCGAAAGAGGCAGTTTGGATTAAAAAGTTCATTACTAAACTAGACGTGGTCTCTAACATTGTTGATCTAATGCTTTTGTATTATGATAACAATGGAGCCATTGCATAAGCAAAAGAACCAAGGTATCATTAAAAATCCAAACATGTATTGCGGCTTTACCATGTGATCAGGGAAATCATTGGAAGAGGAGACATTTGCATAGATCTTATACCCATGGAGGATAACATTACTAATCCTCTCATAAAAGCATTGTCCTAGCATAAGCATAATTGTCATGTTAAGAACATTGGCATTAAATACATAGGCGATTAGCTTCAGTGTTAGTGGGAGATTGTTAGTATGATCCCTGCAAGCCAATCTCTAGTTGTATGAGAATTACATTTTGAGTTATTCATGTATGATATCTTATTAATTTATAGTAATTATGAAGTAGTTCTTTATCCATAAATTTGTGATTTAATTTCTTTGTGCACTTATATAGATAAAGCCCATGGAACTATATATGCTTTGCAAAGGAATTATGTTAGGATATAATTATGAGATCCTTATGCGTCAAAGGTTTATTCCTAAAAGTTCCTGATCATTGTATTATTGAGATGGGGCATCAATAATGCTTAAAGATTGACACATGCTATTTTTTTTACTTGTGAAGTAAGCAATCGCTCTTATAGGTTGAAGTATAGAAATACTTAAAACTACCATGTAGGTGCTTGCCATGGAAAGCGAGTTCACTGAATATGACTCGCCATGATAGGTGCATTTGGTACCTCACTCAAGTGTATATGTAATACTTCTCATGTGTCAGATGCATAACTACTCACTAGATTTAAGACACTAGGTTATCTTGTATATGAAGTACTATGCTTTAATTTCAGCCTTACTAATGCCTAACCAAGGATGCCAAAATAAGATTTTTTTTAGGTATAGTATAAAGCATATGAAGACAAATGAGTGGTCAAGATAGTATTCATCACCCCAAGTGATTTAAAGGGAAATATCTCATTAGTTCTTGGTTGGCATTACCTTAATCAAATCCTTGGCCAAGGTGATTAGGAGATATGAAATGAATTTAATAAGTTTCCATAAAGCTAATAATCTAACAGTAGGAACAAATATACAGGTCAACAAGAGTAAGCACTACACCAAGCTCTTATCATCTTTGAGATATATGATGAGAGAATGAATTACCTTGATAAATTGTATACTGAAAGGTTGTCAAAGAATCCTTTTGCTCTCCTAACAATTGAGTTACCATGATATATTACTAGATGTTAATCTTGGTTTATGAAATTGAATTAGTTAATTTAAAATTGAATATGATTAATTTAAATTAATTAATTAAATTATAATTCAATTCTATTGTCAACATGTTAAGAACTTAATAAGTCATGTACAAAGGTCGCTATTTAAATAAATTGAGAGTGTGATGATTTAAGTTAGACTTAAATCAAATTCTAAGTTTTAACTAATAAAGACTAAATTAAAAGAGTTTAATTAGATATTAGTTAAATATTATAATTATTATAATATTAAGGACTTATTTTGTAAATTTTAATAAGTCTAATAATAAAATTAACCTAGATATAAATATCACATTATAACCACTCTTTTCTATGGCAAAAAAAGAAAAATAACTAATAGTTTTTTCCTTTGAGTGCTGTCACTCATGAGATGGTTTTTTAAAAAAAATTCTCAATTGATTCTTTGCTAGAAATCAAATAAGAAAAGAGGACAAATTGTTGTCCACTTGCTAGCACAAGCCCGTGGCATGAAGCTCTCTCTTTAGGAAGGATCCATTACAATCATGTATGCAACATTGGTGGTTAAGCGTTTAATTGGCTGGCATTCTTTCACACAAGAAGGTTTTCACATTTTTCAACACCAAAAAGAATCCATTTGATTATGATATCATTTTGAACGGTAAAAAACTTTTTTTGATTTTCTATGGTATTTAACTTTGCATGAAACAATAAAAGTAATCCAAAGGTAGAAGGCAAGATTTTTTATTTTGTTTCAATTTTTATTATTCCATTGCGATGATGCTTTAATCATGTTGTTCTTAGCACATATATCATATACATATCAAGCATAGCCTCATTTTTCGTAAAATGGTTTCATAATCATACTAACATCATCTAGCCTAGGCATCATACCTCTAAGCATTTCTCATTATTTATAGACATTTACTAGTCTAAGGATACTTCCTCTAAACATACATATCATACATTTTATTAAAGAAGCATACATGCACACCTAGTTATTATGCCTTTAATCATAGAAATCTCCACTTACCTAAATAACACGAGGTTTCTCTCTTTAAAATTTGTACAATTTAACTCACTAAAGCCTCAAATTTAGCTCAACAGTTTAAAATTCGAACATTAGGCAGAATTCTTACTTCTTATTATCATCTAGCATATAGCAACGCATAAATATTGGAATTTATACCACATTTCTCTATTTCATAGCTAAATTCTAGCTTTCAGAACAATTCTAACTTTTCAACATAGCACATTTTCTAGTAATTCATCACACAAGCTCAACTTTCATAAATTCTTCAACAATGGCTAAATTCTTTACCTTAGGCATTAATTTGGCTCACTTGGACTCCAAATATCCAACCACATTCAAGTACCTTCAGCTACCAAAGCTAGAACATGAGATTTCTACATCATTAACCATTTAAATTGGATAACAATCAATGAAAAGATTCAATCTTACCTTAGATTGATTTTTTTAGCCTTAAATCACCTTTTTCAAGCTTAAATTTCCACTTATGGGACGTAAGGATCAAAAGATAGCAAAAAGGCATCATTTCTCCTTTATTTTCTAAATGGACTGATTGCCCAAAGCTTATCTATTTTTGCAGGTTTTCATGCATTTATCAATAGATGGCATAGATGGCATGCATCTATCGATATATCCTTCACATATCTTAACATATTTGCCTCTCATCTATCAATAGATTTTGCGAATCTATGAATAAATGGTATTCATGCACTTTCATTTCATTCTCGTAATGGAATCTATCAATAGTTTCTAGGCTTCAGTCGATATATTGTACCTTTTTTTTTTCACCATCAATCCCAGTTGCTATCTATGATAGTTTTCAAGATTCTATTGATAGATATCCTTTAGTTGTCTTTCTATTACTCCCAAGTGGACATCTAACAATAGTTACCAGGAATCTATCGATAGTTGCTCTTCACTATTACATTTCCTTGCTTTTATCTTTCATCTATAGATAGATCATGAACATCTATCTATAGTTTATACTTAAACTTCCATTCTTCATAAATTTAATCCTTCAATTTCATTCTTCCAAGTTCTCATGTATTCTCATTCTAATAATCATTTTAATCTACCATTTTTTATTCATCATCAAGGCATGTATTCAGCATACAATTTTAATCTCTCTCTCATGCTTTATGCCACATAGTATATCAATCAAACATAACATAAATCACATACACATCATGCTGATTTAACTACCAAACTATGCACTATACCATTTGTGTGCCAAACATTTGCACAACATCATCATTTAGGTGCCAAACATATGCACAATATCATTCTGGCCTTTACATACCCATGCATTTCATAATCATGCTCTATGGACATAGGCATTCCTCATTTTCATAAACACATACATTAGGGTTCAAATTAACCCATCAACTAGCTTAACTTCCATACATATCTAACATAGAAGTTAAGGGTATTACAATAATCTTCCTAAAATTTTAATTAGTACTTTCTTTTTTTATATCTATATATCAATATATATATATATATATATATCAAATACTATAATGTTATTTCCCAACAATCACTTTTCAACAAACACATTCTATTTAAAAGTTGTAACACTAAAATATAAAACACAACATTATAAATTTTTCTCTTTTTAGAGATTTTATACATGATTTAATGGTATATATAATTTATACTAATAATTAATATGTATGTATTTTCTTCAACTATTTATTTAAGGGTAAAATACCCTTACCTTCTTAACTTTTGATCGAAATTATACAGAGATCCATTAGTTTTCAAAATCGACACCACACCCTAAAAAAGTATTTTTGGCTAGACATGTAGGTCCAACAATTAGTCAACTGTTAGTGGTTTTGTCAGTTTGATGATGTGGTAAGGATGAAAAAATAATTTTACCCTGGATTAATTTTTAAAATTACTATTAAAAAATTTTATTAATTTTTTTTATTAATTACAAAAAAGCTCCCCATCTAGGGAGCCCAATCGGGGCTCCCCTCCATTGGGAGCATCGATCGATGCCCCGTTTTCTTAGGGAGCTAGGAGGTATAGCTTGATGCTCTTTTTTTATATATTTTTAAAATATAATAATAATTTTTTAAATTAATAAAATAAATATTTTAATCTTTTCATAATCTCTGTTAATGATGTTTGCACTCTTATGGTAAAATGCCTATTTTAACAACTAATAGACTCATTAAAAATTTTGATTAAAACTTAAAATAAGGTGAGTATTTTTCCTTTTATTTAATCATCCTCATTTGTCAATATATAGGAAAGAAAGAAAAAGCTCCTCCTATATCCTCCAAGTACCTTATAATAAAGTAGAAAGCATAGTACGTTTCCTTTGTAAAATAAGAAACAAACACTTCCATAGCTTACAATGATGACAAAAGGAGGAAGGAAATAGAACTAGTTGAGAAGGCAAAAATAATTCATTATCATCTAGTTGTCCAACCAAGAATGGCAAGAATTGTATAGCAAAGAAAACTTCTTGGCCAAATTACACACAATAATTTATTATCCCACAGAGAAGGTTCATCAACTTGACTTGAAAGAGGCATGTTTTCCATCACAGTTTACCAATTTCTTCAATTGACTTAATTTATAAAGTTGTAAAACAATTTTAACTCATTCTCTTTTATTATATATATATATATATATATATATTCTCAAGAAAGAGTAACTTTGAATTTCAATTCCATAATTCAGCATTTGTGAACAATCCTTGGCAACTAGGCCAATATATTAATAATATTCTCCATATCTAAGCAGTAAGCAATGCCCCCCACCATTAAAAGAATCCAAACGTACATGCATTTGCTCTTTCAAATCTCTAATTAAAAAATAATAAGGTTTCAATCAAGGTTTAGTTTATTACAATAATCAAATACAGATTTGTACACAAAGAAGTAACAACTCAAATTTTGTTGGCATTACGTCGGTAGCAATTTTGTTGGGACTGTGACATTAAAATATGCAGCAAATGGACCCCATAGATCTTTCCCCATACATTGAACCTGTAATTTCTTTTATATAAAAAACACAAAAAACCAAAAACCCTCACATATAATATGCTTTCTGAACTGTGAAAATTTCTCCCTTCTCAGTTTTCCTTTTCTTGCCTTGATGGAAATCAGAGCAAATTATTGATGATTGCAACTCCTAGATTCTCGCCTTAGTTTCAGGAAGTTCCCTTCTATTTCTTTTTTTTTTTTTTTTTTTGGGGGCGGGGGGCGGGGGGGGGTGTGTGGATTTCTGGGTGTTGAAGATTTTGTGCAGATGAGTAAAATTTTTATCTTTTTTGGTTTATCAGTTGGATGAATATTTTTGATGTTGGGGTGGCTTTTTTCTTTACTCTTTTGGTGATTTTGAAGGTGGGTTTTTATTGGGTATATCAAGCTTTCTGCTTTGTTTGTGAGATTTGTGCTTAGGGTTACAAATTTGTTAATGGATGTTGTTTAGCGTGATGAACTGGGTATTCTCTTACTGCTTGTTTGTTAGCGGGAAATGTCTTAAAAGGGAGAACAAGAAATTCTTATGCTTGGTTTTGTTATTGAGTGCTTGAATCACAGATAGAGCGAGTAATAATACTTACAGACTAGTGTTTAAGGGGAAACAAGTTGATGGAATGACATAAAATTATATGCTTGAATAAGTAATGGAAGAAATCTATCACAAGAGGGATGATTTCTGGTGGTGGTTCTTATGGAGGCCTTGACTTACAAGGATCAATGAGAGTTCATCATCATGCACAACACCCACATAATATACATCAACATCACCACCCTAACCCTCGCCAAGGAGCTTCTGTAAACCCTTCTATTCATGAGGGTTTTCCGCTCACAATGGGGACCATGCAAAACTGTGATCAAACCATTGCGATGACAGATTACAATAAGGGAGAGAGAAGGAAAAGTTCAGTCAGCGATGAGATGAAACCGAGCTATACAGAGGAGGGTGTCGATGGTCACAATGATGGAACTAAGGGCAAGAAGGGATCTCCATGGCAGCGTGTGAAGTGGACTGATAAAATGGTGAAGCTTCTAATTACAGCAGTGTCTTATATAGGAGAGAGGATGCAGCTGGGGACTGTGGTGGTGAAAAGAGGAGAAAATTTGCAGTTTTACAGAAGAAGGGTAAGTGGAAATCAGTGTCGAAAGTCATGGCCGAGAGGGGCTATCATGTTTCACCTCAGCAGTGTGAGGATAAGTTCAATGACCTGAATAAAAGGTATAAGAAACTAAATGATATGCTTGGTAGGGGCACTTCTTGTCGGGTTGTCGAAAACCCAGCACTTTTGGATGTTATAGAATACTTAACAGAGAAAGAAAAGGATGATGTTAGGAAAATTTTAAGCTCAAAGCATCTTTTCTATGAGGAGATGTGTTCTTATCATAATGGGAATAGATTGCATCTACCTCATGATCCACAATTGCAGCGTTCCTTGCAGTTGGCTCTTAGAAGTAGAGATGATCATGAGAATGACGATGCAAGGAGGCATCAGCATGATGATCTTGATGATGATGATCATGATATGGAAACTGATGATCATGATGAATTTGAGGAGAATCATGCTTTGCATGGGGACAGCAGGGGAATGTATGGGGTGTTAGGGGGCTCTGCAAAGAGGTCAAGACAAGGTCAGGTCCATGAAGATGCTTGTTTCCAGAATTTGTTAAACTCCCAGGACTGCAACAAAAGTTCTTTTTCATATCCACCAATCACCCAAGCTGATATGAATCAAGTCCTACCTGACAATACGAGAGCTGCTTGGTTACAGAAGCAGTGGATTGAGTCTCGCTCACTTCAGCTAGAAGAGCAGAAACTACAAATTCAAGTTGAGATGCTAGAATTGGAGAAACAACGTTTTAAGTGGCAGAGATTTAGTAAGAAAAGGGATCGTGAACTGGAAAAGATGAGAATGGAAAATGAGAGGATGAAGCTTGAGAATGAGCGAATGGCATTAGAGTTGAAGCAAAAGGAATTTTCTGCTGACTAAGGCCAAGTGACATGTAGTCAAACTTCATTTTTGCCAGTACTAGGTCTTGATGCAAGATTTTTTTGTTGTTGGTAAGCTGCTATTGATTTTATCCTGGAGTATCACATAAAGAACGGGCAAACTAGGTTGAAAGATATGATGCTGCTGCTTTTATTGTGTAAACATAGGTAGTGATGATTACAATTGCTACTTTTTTGAATTTTGCCTTATGTGAAATGCTATTGTTTATGCTAGAAGAATTTTATGCCAAGGATCTCTTTTGTAGTTTTCTTATTATCATTGCATAAAATCGATAGTTTGGGTGTTTAATGTAATGCCTTCTTTTTTCTCATGATAATACTCAGATGTGTGCTTTTGTTCAATTTCTTGTTTCAACCCTCTGGCTAAAACTTATAAGTCTGTACGTTTATTGATATTGATTAATTTTATTATGATTGCTATTTTTTATATGCTTTTTTCCTACTTTTGTCTTAGGCTGTAAATGTGTTTGGACTTTGGTGTATAACAATGATCTCTTAAAGGTTCCTCCATTGTTTCAGATAGATGTGCTGTTTATTATTTTAGATAGAAGTTTAGGGTTTTTGCAGGTGCTGATTAAAGTTTAGAGCTATTCTGGTTGACATCTTAGCTTTCAAAAGATAGTATTAGAGTTTCCAATTTATGGTTCTGTTATGTATTTGTTATTGACTGGTTTTCTGGCTGGAAGAATTCCTTGCAATGTACATTAAATGAGGGAATGATTCTGGAGGTTTTGCATTTTTTCCCAAAAATAGCTAGTTGTCTTGATTGCACCTACAAAGACCCCTCAACCATTCCAATATATTCAAGTGATAGAAGCTTTTTTGCTTCTGAGGGCAATAAATGGATGCACAAACTGTATAGATATGAGGGCAAAGTAGGCAGAAAAGGCTTATTTGTGATACAAGCATATCAAAGTTAACTAGAAAGAGTCAGCCCACCATTTAGATGTTGGAAACTAGACCTATAACTAAGATGCCAACTTGAATACTTAATTAGCTTGATTCTCTTAATTGAGAAATGCACAAGCTCAGAAACTAATTGTTTCTTTCCTTCCATGTGAATAAAAATCCTGCACTACTAAGCATGTGACCCTCTGAAGAAAAGCTTTAAGTAGGCATTTTAGTGCCTGTAAATTTTTTTTATTCTAACTTTTTGGGACTTGTTATTGATGAAGGTCACAATGCATAAAACAATTCTCACAAGTAGGCCTTTAACTTATAAAATGAGATTTTTTTTTTGTCGATCTTAATTCAATTTTTTCCCCTAAATAATCATCTCATTATACTACTCGATTAGGTTATCCCTTCTTATGAAATGTCTGTCATGTGCATACTCATGCATGCCCACTGATTTAGGACACTCAGGAGTTTACATAAAATTGACAAGAACTAATACTGATGTATTATGTTAAGTTGCTAAGGATGTTTGGATGGATTTATAGGATTACTTGAGGCCAAATAGATGAGAAGTTATGAGAAGAATTGGGGCCTTTGAGGCATTTTCGCCTGAGGTTAAAATTGGGTGGAATAATTAATGGGTTGTAACAGTTATTTGGTGTTGTCCTAGGAATCTGAAAAATACCTATGAAAAATAAATTAAGGCTAGGATTGAAATTTGGTAGTTTCTTAGATGTTGATTGTGGTTTGGTAGATGATGAATTTAGGGCTTAAAGGTGATGGTTCAGGGTTGATTTGTAATCTGAAACTGAACAGGAATCAAAAGAAAAAGAATAAGAGACCTATGCTTAATACTCAGGGTTAGTGGTATTTCAAAGAGAGGATAAAGGTGATGCGGAATGCTAGAAGCTGTTGATGTATTTTTGCTGTTACATTGCCTTCAACACTTGGAGACTAAAATGAAGAAAAATGTTAATCTGGAAAAATATTGCGTAATATGTGTTATTCCTATTTGATGTAAGGGTACATCAGATTGCTAATCATGTTTAGTTATGTTCTATGATAAATTAGAATGGAGAAGATAAACATAGAAAGGCAATGTTTGAGGGTTCTTTAGTCCTTGCACTTTAAAGCAGGACTCACTCTCTCTAGTGTAGTTGTTTGATATGTAGAGTCTGTGTGCTCTAAATGACCTTCCTACTTAAAATTATTTGCAAAAAAATTATAAAAGAATTGCAATTTCAATCTCTGTTTGTGGTTAATTTTTGTGGTTTATTTAAGTTCCTACATTGTCCTGTATCTGATACCAGGGTCTGGACATATAGTTCCTGGATGGGAAGTATTTCTTGTTGACACTATGATGGCAAACATTGCTGATGATTGTGATATACTTTACTCAAAATATATATATTTCTGTGTGCTAGAGTCAGAAGGGGTATTTGCATTCTGTAGCTTTCAAATCCTTGTCTTGAGTATCTCTAATTGCTGCATTAGTATTCCTAGAGGTGATGAATAATGGTTTTTTGTAATATGGATATAGGTAAGAAGAGTTCAATGGATTCTGGCCAGTACTACCCTCCTGTTGTTGCATGTGCAATGGAAGCCATCTAACCTTATGAATTATTATCCTATACACCAACAGTGGAGTTTAAAAACTTCACAAGCAGGTTCTTATGCTTGCTACATATCCATTTAATAATAAATATGATAACTTAGTAATCTTGTATTAAGTTCATTATATAGATAAATGAATACATCTTAAGCATATAAATTAGCTTTTGGAGTTATTAGTTTCCATTGCTGGTGTATAGGGTAATAATACCTTAACTTATAGTCCTCTTTTCCCCCTTTTCGTCCTCAGGCAACCTCCTTGGAAACCATTTGCATTTCTGGATAAACCTGCCAAAGGAGGATATATTTATAATTATGTAGATGTGCTTTAAAATCCTGATGCAAGATCTATAACCAAGAAGTGCTGATATAACAATTTATTGCAGCCTCTTGGGTTATAAAAAGATGAGAAAATGTAGCAGTTGTAACTGATTCTTTTTTTTTTTTTTTTCATTCTGGAAAGTGAATGTTTAAGATTGATCTGATGGTCCATAGCTGGAAAAATGGTATATTAGCTGCAAGCAGTTAGAATGATTCAATTAAGAGATCTCTTTTAACATTGAAAAATGTTTAAAATAATATTGGACTGGATAAGCGTATTCCTTCCTCAATGCTCCATATGCTGTTCACTGTCTTAAAATAAAGTTGGAAACTGCAAAGGAGGTGTCACCCTGGATGCATTTGTTCTCTCCTTTTATCTTGACAGAAGATACATATATTAAAGTGGTATTATGATCTTACTTGGGTTAGGAAAGGAAACAGAAGTTTTGATGGAGGGGCCAGAGTGTGCGGGGGGTTATCCTGGTTGATGATTTGGTTGGTGAAAATGTGCAGGTGATATGATTGCTAATTTAGTTGACCATTCTTTCTGATTCTTGCTTTTGTGTGCTGATACTGCTTCTCCTTTTGGCCAATTGTTGCCAAGAAATATGTGAGATCATTTCAAAAGTCTAGCAGTTAAGATCCTGTTCTTTTTGCTTTTTATCGATAAATGACCTGCTATACCTTATTCATGAAACCAGAATGTTGCTCCTAGGTTTCAATAGTTTTAATTGTCCCAAAACCTCATTTATATTGTGATTAACTTATATTGTTACTCTATATGGGGGCTTTTATCTTATGTTGAATTGGAGTAAGCTCTCTTATTCCATTGGTAGAGAACCATTGGAGCTTCTCCTCAGCATTTAGTTTGAATTCAGACATGCATTGAACATGATTGTGGAATCAACTGAATTTAACAGAAAGCATGACTCTAGAATTCTACAGATATAGTGTGATTAATTGTTAGACATAGCCATACTTTCTTTCTTTTATATGCTTATCACTTTTGTATCTATTCTCTTCTCTCCCTACCACCAATATATCAAAATGGGGTACTATTTTGGTAAGCTACACAACTGCTCTATGACAAACTACTGAATTCTATCTGATGATGCATGCTCTATTTTTTTCTTTTGGGATCTGAAGGGTTGATCTTATATAGCAATTACTGGTAATAATTTTGTCCCATTTGACTCAAAAAAAAAAAAAAAAAGTGATTTGTTAAACCACCAAAGATTTCTTACTATTTCATGCCACAGTAGAGGATAATTCTTTTGGTCCCCTTCTTTTATTATTATTATTTTCTTTTTTAGAACTTGTGCTGGGAAGATCATGTTCTGAAGTTCCTTGAAGGCCAGAAAACGTCAAGTTAATATAAGTTCTTATTTATTTATGATTATTTTTATTCTGACTTTAGGTTATATATTTGTTCTCTTGGGTGAATATAACTGTAAATTATGTGGAACTGTGGAAGTTTATAACCTTGGTCGTGGCCAGTAGATGTGAATTGAAAATGTTGTGCAACCTCTGTTGTTTTCTTCTACTTGTTTTGAATTGTCATCCCAAACATATAACGGGTCTGACCCATTGTCTGTTTTTGCTACAGACTACAACCAGTAGTTATATGGTCCTTTCAAGCTTAAAGATTGATGCTGGCTTAGATTTTTAGTGTCCAACGTGATATAGGTTGATGCGGACCTTTCTTTTTCTTCAAGCAGCTAAAAAGGGTTGGATATATCTTCATGAATTTACCCCTCAATCATTTGGTGCTTTGTAGCTGTATATATTATTGGCATGTTTGCCCTCTATAAAGCATTAACAGGGTGATACTTCCACAATATCCTCTTTTCCCTTGTCTGTCTCAACCAGCTGTCAGAACAATGTAATTCTTGAGGAAAGTAGGGTTGGATGTCAGGAAGTTTGAACCTTCAGATAAAAAACCCGTCGAGGGTGCTAACAGAGCTAGTTTTTGTTGACAATGTGATTGTGCGTAAGCATAAAATGATTTTTGGTTGAATGTGAGCCTCTTTTGTTTCCTATTACCATGGAGTTTCAAATGATCTTGTGTGTTTATGATTTAGTAGGAAAATGAGAGAGATCTCATGGGCATAAATAAACTGGGTTTTGTGCATGTGGTAACTTCTTTGAGGTCTAATGATTTTAAATTTCCCAGCTAGTTGGAAATAAATGGCCTTGTTTGTTAGTTTGTTGTTGTATGACTGTTTATAAATTAATAGATGATAGATATTTTCTTGGGATAACTGCAGAACCAAGAGCCACAGAAAGAAAAATGGAAACCAAGGGGTTTACAGTCGCAGCTCAAGTCTAATCTTTACGGAAAAGTTAGCACCTGATTGTAAGTGCAATGATAAAAGGGTTTTTGTTACCATCAGTTGTTGGCAGTAACTTCTATTGAACCAATCCAAGTCATCTGTTTTGGTTTGTATGTATGCGTCTGCTCCCAACAGTAGATTATTGAACTAATTATGGGTGGTATTTCCATTTTCGTGTTAAAACTATAAGTATCATTGTAGCATGGTGCTTCAAGTTGTTGGCTCAACGTACAGCTCAGTGTCTGAATAATGCTTCAACTATTGTTAGGTCAACACTTTTCTCAATGATAGAGCCAAAGGGCAAAGGGATTGAAGAATCGGTGTTAAAATCTGCATTTCCCACACCATGGCCATGCATAACAATTGTTAATGGTTAAATTAAATTGAACTGAATATTTGGGTTGTTAGTTTCAATGAACTCTGTTCTTGCTTTGTGTTTGGGAAGAGTTGATTCAAGACAATAGTACATTTCTAAACATTTAAAGGTTAAAGCATTGCTTTTTGGAGCCTACCTTGGTTTTGTTTTCGTTGTTTCAGCTTGGAAAAGGGGTAATTAATATAGTGACCTGATCCACTAAATGGCACTGCAGCAGTAGGATTCATGCTGCTGATGTGTCTGATGGCACTCCTTTCTTGGTTTGTCACAAGGTGCTAACAAATTTCTTGGATGAAAACCATACAAATCGTAGAGAACAGACGCTTCCAAGACCCATTAAATCAAGCACATCCAGCCAGGCCGGGGAGGATCGATGTCATGGTTCACCCCTTATTTGAAGTCCCAACATCACATCGGCCAAAGTGCAAAAAGCAGAAAAGAAAAAGGTTGAGGAGAAAGCAGGGTCAAGATAAGCTTGCTTGCAGTGTCGCAGTTAAACAACACTTTTTTGTGTTCCTCTCCCGATAATCATCATTTCAAACCAATAGTGTATTTTGAAAACACTGTTTTTGCACTTTAGCTTTAACAAAATGATGAGACTAGTTAATAGTGCGGCATGAGCACTATTACATGTGTGAATAGTCCGGTTGTTTCTTTTACATGTGTGAAAAAACGGATCAGTACAAGTATTAGTGCAAAAAAGAAAAGATTAAGATGGGGGAGTGTTGATGAACAATATATTGGAAGTAAACTTGGAGAGAGAGTTACCAAACACAAAAGTCTAATGCCCACAAAGGCTTATCCTGTTATCCATATTCGCGTCTCTCATCAGCGGAAGTGGACATGTGTGAAGAAAAGGGGGAAAAGTAGAGAAGTGGACGTGAGAGGAACGTGGGTTTTTTTGTTAGTACTCTCCCTTTCTCCCCCCACCCCATTGTAACTTGTTGTTTCTAAGCACATGGGGGCCTCCCACCCCACCCTTTCTTGCTCAATATGGGCTTTTTGAGTGCTTTCATTGGCCCTTATGGGGCCCATCTACAGTCACCGTTTTACTCTATCTGTACTTTGGTGGGTCACGTCTTTGTAGGTCGCCTTGCTTACGAGAAGCAAACAAAACAAAAATGATGGGATATTAAGTATTGACCCTAAATAAGCCTTATCATCATTTACCACCACCCCTTCTCTTTTCTTTTTCTTCTTCCGTTTGCATTGTTCCTCTCAAACACATGCTTCCATGTTCTAATTATACTCCAGTTAGTGACTGTTAATGGAAGCAGAAGCATTATATTTAAGTCTTGGCACATGGTTTGTGACCTAGGAGATCGCTTGCAATTTACTCTTGCAATCATCATTTGTATGCTTGAAAATTTTACCGCAGATGAAGCTTTTTATGCTTTGGACGTTATAATATGAAGAGTATTTAGAGAAAAGAATGATGAATGTAGGTTGAAGAAACCACTAGAGAAGGTTCCATTAACTATTGATTAAGGGTGTTGCCGCCATCACTAACTAAGAATATAATCATTGTAATCCCAATCAAAATTATTTTTATCCTTCTTTTTATAAATTTATAGTAATACAAAAAAGACAGAACCAATAGGATAAGTGCAGATGTCATAATTGTTTGAAAAAGTTTGCAAGTCATTGCAGCATTATTTTAGCCCATGCTGATGAGTCACGTTCAAGTGATTGCCTAAATAGTTTTTTCCTTTCTTTTTACATTAAAAGATAACATTTCATGGATACTTGCTTTACAGCATTAGCCAAGTTAGCAAGTGGGTGTGTTTTTGACATCACAAGCATACTATACTAATGCTCGAATTGGAGGCAATTTATGCACTGGAGATTTATATATTATTCAACCAAGTGAAATTCTTTGTTCATAAAACAAAACAAAACAAAAAGAGAAAAGATGCCTTTCATGAGGTCGAGATTATGTGATGAATATTGCCAACTTGTAAATTCGATAGTAAGGGGAAAAAAAAAATTGAAAGGCAGAGATGAGGGTGGAAAGGCAGAAAAGAAAAAAAAAATGTATCAACTTGGTGCTTGCTTAGCTGGTGCCAGATAAATCTAGGGCTTAATCCACATGGTAGACAGCAGATGTAAGTGTACATTCACATCACATGCCCACCCCCATGTGAAGTAAACCTTTTGTCTATATGTAACTTTTCCATATGGGCCAGTAAATAAAAGTCAGCCATTTAGCTATTTAATGTTGCTCCCTTTCTTTTTCATCTTAGCGAAATGACAATTTTGCAATTGTTTCCCTTTCAAATGAAATTTGGGATAATTATATTTTACAAAGAATGTACATTCCACGACTAAAGCCAATAACAAATTATTTACTAGTCAAGATGGATGAATTTACAATTTGAGTTGATTCCTTGTTGATTTGTAATTTCTAAAATGAAAGTCTTTCAGTTTTATTTCTTTATTTTCTCTGTTTTTGTTTGACCGGTAATTATATCATGAATGATAGGGAGGGGAATTTTAGTGTAAGACGTAAAGAAGTAGAAATGGCCTGTGTGTCCCATGGAAATTCAATTCAATAAGAGCCGCAATGGGAGAATCCATACCATTAATTTGACTCGTTAGATGGAGAACCAGTGCTTCAAATTTCAACATTAAAAGGATTCATAAATTGAAAAAGGTGAAAAATTTTAATTTAACTGTAATTACCCATACAATAACAAAAAGGAAATTTACACTTTCCACTTTTCCATCGTCCTGCCTAAATAAATCACACGGTAAAACATGAGCAGGTAATTAAAAATGACATCAAATGTGGATGGACATATACTTTGTTATCTTTAAATAGTAGTAGTACTATGAAATTGGTTAGAAACTGAAATTTGGTACTGAAAAATAGTCCATTTTACGAGGTAGGTCTTTTTCTTATATCTGAATTTAAAACCCGATCCCAAAGTTGTTTTGGTGATTTCTCTTTGGGCCAATCACAATCAGAAATTTCTCCATTGAACAACATCTTTAATACTTAATTCGTTGATTTCTCCCCTCCAATGATGTGTTGAGCATGCATTCTCCGTCAAATCATCATTTTATAAAACTTCATCGTTAATTTGTGGCTACTTGAACCAAATAAATATCATAATAGAATAACCCAAAAGTGAGTGCTTTCACATTTTGAAGTCAGCCTGTTTATGTTATATAAAAAACATTAATTGTATCTATATAAATATGAAAATCTCAAGTGTTCCCCATGTGAGTCCTTTTGCAACTATATTAAAATTGGATGCAGATCATCCATTTCCATGCCCCTTTTTATTTTAATCCTTTCTTTTTTTTAAAAAAAAAAAACAACAAGAGAGAGAGAGAGATCTACGGTCGATGTACATGTTAGGCTGTAAATAATGTAAGTGGGGATAGTGGGAGAGCATCTATCCAAATTCCAAGCCAGCTAGAGAAGTTCTACCAAAGGCATCTATTTTCTCTGTCTATTTATCTTATGCCATCCTCCCTCTCTTGTCCAAGCTGCACCACTTTTCTGCCAGCTAAGCACTCCAAAACCAAATAATAATAAGAAAAAAAAAAAAGAAAATAAAATAGTACGCTTTGTTGCGCAAGCAAAATACGTGTGCAAGAAATAAACAACAAAGAAATACTTAGAGAGTAAACTGTAAAGATACTTCCAGAACTTTTCTTCTATTAATAATTCATAAGTACCCCACTAATGCACGCAAGTTATCTTGTGCATTATCAATTTTATGATCATTCAATTTTAGTTGTGAATGACAGTTAAACTATTAAAGTAATTGGTGGACTTACATTTATTTTTGTTTATTTTTTTTAAAAAAAATTAACCTCAACTCTTTAATTAGAAGACATATTTACTTAGGATAAATGCACATAAAAACAATACAATTTCTTCTCAATAGTTGCGTGCCAAAAAAAAAATAAATTAACGGAATTCGATATGGCTGGATAATCAGCCCCAGATAGATTTCTTATAATACTTATTTGGATTCGGAAATAAAACTTTGCTTATATATGGGAGAAATTGACATTGGACAGTAGCATGATGTCAACACGAAAATTGAAATTAAATTAATTAGTAGTATGATTATTCTGCAATAATTAAAGAGTGGTGGGATGCATTTAATAAAACTATGTCAAACAAAAGACATTTTTTAAGGAAGAAGAATCTTCTATATTTATATATATTTTTTCAAAGAGTTGAACTTCGAAATTGCATAAATTTCAAAAGATATAAACACCCGAATTTAGCATTACGGAAGGTATAATTCCCATATAGGCAAACCAAAATAATGAAAAAAAAAAAAAGGAGGCAGTCTTATGGCTACGGAAACTCCACATATCATTTATTCATCCACATTTCTGTAAGTTGAAGTGAGATTAGGATTTATGTAATTCCCAATTGTGTGCTTAATTTCACGTTTCCAGAATGGTAATCAAAATTAAATCTCTGGTTCAAAATAAATAAATAGACGGTGAATCCTGACGTTTACCTAACTCCAGAAGAAGCTGGTCATTTACTTAAATATCCTTTTTCCGTTCTTACTTTTACAAAAAAATAGGAAGAAACATTTTCAGACTAAAATGCCCTTGTCTATGATCTGGATGTTCCTTGTTTACTTTATTTGCGCACCTAATGATGGTAAACTTCCCAATGTGAATGTTCATCTCTGATTATTTGTGCATTTAATGGCATATTGATTGAAAATGGGCCCCACTTTTGTTGCGTTATATATCTTGCGCAGTCCACTTGAATTTTTATTTTCATTAAATACAAATCAATAATTGAGTTACTGAATTTGATGGCAAAATGTGGAAGAAATTCTCTTTTCTTTCTTTTTTTTTCCCTTTCCTTTCCACTCATCTTTTCTCCCCCCACATTTCTTGGCGATGCTTATCTACCTCCTCATTAGCTTCATTAGTCTTTTTAGGTTTGACCCAAAAGTTTCATGCTTTTGAATACATTTATTGACTCCAAGCTCCCCCCAACATTAGATAATCAATTTTTTTTTTCATACGTACAATCAGAAATTCTCAATTCATGAATTGTCTTGGAGAAAAAACAAGTAGCGAAACTTGAATGATTACTTCTGAAACCAATCTTATTATCGACTTTGGTTAGATTGTATTCCTTTCATGCAATTTGATCTTCATTTACTCACCCATCTCACAAGCGTACGTTTCAATTCATATAAACCATCGTGATAATTTTTTTTTTAATTCCTTGAAACAAAAACTTGAGGTGAGAATATGTTTTAAATTCTTGAATTATTATACAGTTACTCTCTATGTCTTCTATATATCGTCTTAATTTAATTTCTTTTAAAAAAAATTTAGAGCTTTTAGAGGATATTTAAAAATAAAGTTTTGTAAATGCTCATTTGAAAATAAAATATAATTAAAGTTGACAAGTTTAACAACAAAAAAGGTCGAAATCAGGTAATATATGTGAGACGGATGAAGTATATTTCGTTGTATATACAAATTTGAAATAAGAATAGTGAAATATTATAGACGTTACTGTTATTGAATTTATATAAAGAATTAAAAAATGAATATGAAGTGACAAATCTTATTCGAAGAATAATGTTAGAAAAATAGCTCTCAACAACCTTATCACAAAGAGCAAGTCATTTTCCATTGAGCAACTGACTGCACTGATAAAAAGGGACCTTAGAATTTGAAAACCGTATGTAAATAAATAGAAAAAAGAGAAAATGTAACGTTGGTACAATCACATCCCACACTAATTGTATGGCTACAAGGCACCTCACCGGGACAAAATTAGAGAAACATCCAATTGACTCACCAGGCTAAATGGTCCCAGAAATTCACGATAATAATTATGTATTTTTTTTTTTAATTTTTGCGAATGATCCATAAATCTATGGGTTTAAATGGATCATAGCCATCAAAAATCTTGCTCTTATTTATGACGGTAGGTTGCAACCTAACAGAAATGGCCACCAATTTACTTCAATTCATAAATGGGTTGGCCCCTAATAACATGACCTTCATCTAACCAGTTTAATTCAACAGTGGATCCCACTGCAAATGTCTCTTTTTTAAGATAAGTTTATGCAAAATTTTTCTTCTACCAATTATGAAAACCCCTAATATTTTGTCAAACTTCCCATTGTCGCCATCGCCCGTAGGACCCCTTCTTGCCACGAGCTGTGTGTACCACAGTCTCACCCAACAAGTTGAAAATAAAGGAAAATCTTTGGCCCTTTTCCACACTTTTCTTTTTCTTTTAAACAAAAATTTTACAAACCTAGGGTATTTTGGGTAATTATTCAAGAGCCTGGGCTCAAAGAAACAAACCCAGATCAGTACTCGGATGATCTAATTGAAAAAATTTTACGTTTACTTAATAAGTTGATCCTTGTAAAATATTGGCTTCAACGTAAAACTTTTTTCTGCCTTGTAAAGAAAAATATTGGTTTCAATGATTAAAGCTTCGTGGGGGGCTTATTGGGATCCATGTTAGAGGTATTTTGGTCCTTTAACAAAATGCAGGCAACCGCCGCTGAAAGTCCGAAAGCCGAAAGCAAGCCCCCCAAAAAACGCAAAGTCGATCTTCAATCTTCATGATTTTCATCTTCATCCCTTTCCAGGGCCCAAAAATTTAAAGAAAATGTGAAAATTGGGAAAGAGGGAAAAAAGAAAAGAAAAGAAAGAGAGTATAAAGGGAGAGGGTGGGCCGGCTTTTAACTAAATATAGGTGGACAGACAAAAACCAACTAATTATCACCATCGTCTGTTTGCGCAGCTGTTGATAAATTTCTGTAATATTTATTACCTTTTCTGTATTATTATATATCTTTCTGTGCCACCTTTTAATTATTACTGAGAGAAAGGGGAACACAAAGGGCAGCGCCCCGCTCCTCTTTCTTGTTCCCTTTAACCAACCAACCCTTTGAAAACTTAAATAAAAAAAATAGAAAAAAAAAAACCCTGAAGATTCCACTGCTGAAAGAAAATAAAAAAATAGTAAATGTTTAATTAAAAAGGCCAAAAACTAAAAAAATAATAAAAAAACAACTTCTTGAGATTGACAAGCAGATCACACAAACCAAAATAAATTAATAAATTCACCCCATGTACATGCCTTCTTCAATAAAACCCTTTTCAAAGGCAAAAATAAAAAAAAAATTCACCACCATCTTTTTCTTCTGTTGATAGATAGGAATAGAGACATACAAGTAGAAATAAATTTCTTTTCATATTTGTTAATTTAATTTTTTGTTTTTTTCCCCTTTTTCATTGAAAGCTGTAACTAAATTGCAAGCTCTTGCCAAGGAGGGGGGGCCAAAGAAGAGAAAGAAAAGAAGAAGCTGCGTGTATCTAAAATCATATATGCTGGGTTGTGGTGACACAAGCGTTAGTGTTCTCGGAAGCAGCAGCGGCGGTGGAGGTGGCGACGTGGCTGCTGCTGCTGTTGCTACCACGGTTAGCGGCAGCGGAGGTCTCGATGGAAGCACTGAAGCTGCTGCCAACATGCTTGGCTCCAACGGCAATAATAACAATAACAACAACAACAACACTAATAATAATTCAGGTGAAGATGATAGAGGTAGGGTTGATGAAGGTGACCGCTCTTTCGGAGGCAACAGATGGCCGAGGCAGGAGACTTTGGCACTCTTGAAAATAAGGTCCGACATGGATGTTACCTTTCGTGACGCTAGCGTTAAGGGTCCATTATGGGAAGAGGTTTCCAGGTGATTAATTTTTTGTTTTGTTTTTCCTTATGTTTTCATATGTTTTCATAGTTTTGTTGAAATTCGCAAAGAGTTTGAGTTGGTTTAGTTGATGAGTGAGATCTGTGTTATCGAATTGTTTAACTTTCAGCTTTTACTTACGGGAGCATTGGATGAGAGAATATATTCTTTTGGTTCTTCCTTTGTGTTTGATATCTTGTAGAGGAAATTAAAAGTTGAAGTTGAGAGAATTCAGCATCTCAAGGGGAATCAATGTCATATGATTAAGATATTTGGACACTTTGGATATGGGATTTGTATCATTTCTGGCATTTGCTTTCCCAATATTTCACAGGAATCTTAAGCTGAATTTTGCTCATGTCTCTCTCTCTCTCCCTGCCTCATTTCTTCACACTCATTCTGTCAAGCTCTTAAAAAGATAGAAGGTCTTGCCCTTGCATCTTGGGTGACCAAAGCTGTGTTCATCACTCTGAATTCGTGGTTTGTCAGAAGTCTATCATCCCTTTTGTCTTCAGCTCTTTGCTTTCTTTTCTGTTTCTTCTCTTTTCTTTCACCTCCTTCTCTTCTCAAATTTTTCCTGTCTCAATATATATGTTGTATGTATGTATATGCATCAAATCCGACTTGATAGTTTATTTTATGTGAGAATACTGTTCGGCTTTTTTATTGCTGAATTAAAGCTGAGAAAAAAACAGAAATGGAGTTGTTTTTTCTACTGTTGATATCAGGAAACTAGCAGAGCTTGGTTATCATCGAAGTGCCAAGAAATGCAAGGAGAAATTCGAGAACGTGTACAAGTATCACAAGAGAACCAAAGATGGGCGAGCTAGTAAATCAGATGGCAAGACTTATCGGTTTTCGATCAATTAGAAGCCCTCGAAAAACATTTCTCCATTCAATCGCCGGCGCCACCACTACCATCATCACCACAATTAAAGCCTCAAGGCCAACGGTAATGCCAGCAGCTAATCCTCCCAGTCTGTCCCATATCACTGTTCCATCAACAACACTCGCCAGTTTGTCTCAAAACATTGTACCACCAAATACAAGCTTTACAGTCCCATCCTTCCCATCAACAACCTACAATTCAACCCCCACCACCCACAACAAATCCACAATTCCTTCTTTTCCATACATTCCCGCAGATCTAATGTCGAATTCGACGTCTTCTTCGACCTCCTCAGATTTAGAATTAGAAGGCCGGAGGAAAAGGAAAAGAAAGTGGAAGGATTTTTCGAGAGCTAATGAAGGAGGTGATCAGAAACAGGAAGATATGCAGAAGAATTCTTGAAGCAATAGAGAAACGTGAGCACGAAAGAATGTTCCGTGAAGACGCTTGAGATGCAAGAAAGGCAAGAATAAATAGAGAACGCGAGTTTAGCCCAAGAAAGATCCATAGCTGCTGCGAAGGATGCAGCAGTAATGGCGTTCTTGCAAAAATTACTGAGCAGCAAAATCCGGATGAGGCACAAAATAATCCACTACCGCTCAGCAACCGCAACCGCCTCCACAGGCCCACCACAGCCAGTACCGGCATGGCAACAGCGGGCCACCAGCTGCAACAGCAGCACATGCCAGTGCCTGCTCCACCATTATTACCAGCAGCAATGTGAATTAGACGTGTCAAGACGATAATGGCGATCAAAGTTACACACCATCAAGCTCTTCAAGATGGCCTAAAGTTAGGTTCAAGCATTGATTAAGCTAAGGACTAGTCTTGATGGTAAATACCAAGAAAATGGTCCTAAAGGACCATTATGGGAGGAGATATCAGCTGCAATGAAAAAGCATGGTTACAATCGCAACGCCAAAAGATGCAAAGAGAAATGGGAGAACATAAATAAGTACTTCAAGAAGGTGAAAGAGAGCAACAAGAAAAGGCCCGAGGATTCAAAAACATGTCCTACTTTCACCAACTTGATGCTTTATATAGAGAAAAGAACAAACTTGACAAGTCCTCCAATGAATTAAAACCCGAGAACTCAGTCCCATTGATGGTACGCCCAGAGCAGCAATGGCCCCCTCCTCCTTCGGAGCCCGATGAACACCAACATGATCATGCCACGGAAGACATGGAAAGCGAGCAAAATCAAGACGAAGACGAAAAAGACGGCGATGATGAGGAGGAAGATGAAGGGGGCACTATGAGATTGTAGCCAGCAAACCGGTTTCATGGGCGCAGGTGGAGTGATATCAGGTGCAGAAGAGAAACCAGCTAGCAGTGTCAATAATTTCATTGGCCACATGTCAGGCAGATAAATGTCAAGAAGCAATTCTTTTGAGTTGATGTTCCAGCAGCTATCTGCCCGGCAAGTGGGTCAGGATCCGGCAATGGTGCATTGGAGTGGAGGCATTTGAATTGAATTTTTATAGGTCAGTACACATTGGTGGGGTTGTAGCATGCATATAGTCAGTGGAATTATATGTTATTTTCATTATTATTTATTTTTTTGGCTAAATAAATAAGTTGAGAGGGAGAGGTAGAGATAGAGAGTTTCATATCATCCCACATAATAAACAGGAAAACATAAAAGAGACTACTACTGTTCATGTTCATGGTGGTGTAAATGTTAGAAATGGTAACTTTCTTGCGTTTGTTTCTTTCCTTTTTGCCTTCCAAGTTTTCACCATGTGCACAGACAAATTAAAGACTTCCACTGTGCAAGCTAATTATCTCCTGCTGTGAGAGAGAGAGAAGGGTTTTCTTGTTTTTTCATGATAAGGGTTTCAATACAAATGGTGTTTGCTGAAAAGATGAGTTTCTTCTCATGGGAGAGTCTGATATATATAATGCATAAATCAGCTACGACATGGGGCAGAATTACAGCCATTTGCAGAGAGCCTTTTGGCAGAATATGCCAACATCACATGTAGTCATGGGACCTCCCAACAAGGGTCCACTAAAAGGAATCTTCTAAGTTGTTCGTGGAAAGACCTAATAAATTCATACAACATTTTTCATAGGCTTAGGTTGTTTGGTTGCAGCAGTAATTCATGGTGTCAGTGCCCAGAAAAAAGATCAGAGGAAAAAAATCATTGAGTTTCATGGGTGGTCACCTCTTGGCTCTCACGCTTGGGTAAGACAAGACCAGAGCTCTGACATTTATGTTAATGAATGCATTTTATTACATCAAATTCTTGCATGTATGAAGCTTTTGCACTAATTAAAAGAAAAAAAAGAAACCAGCTTTATTGAAAGCCTCAATGTAAACATGCCTTTATGATCTTATTTCTGATATCTTTTCACTTCTCTGGTTCTGTTATGCATCGAGGTAGCTTATAAATTCATCAAAAGGGGAAAAAACACTTAATTAAACTGCTTTCCACAGTAAATGAAGCTAAATCAGTGTGTGGCAGTGACATCCTTTTAGTATTTAGAAGCAATGCTAGCTGTTGTTATATCAATAGGGTACTTCATTTTGGTTTAATAAATCTCCATTTATTGGTAATTTTGGAGAAATATCTTTCATTCCCCTCTTGCATGTACAATAATTATAAATGTGTTTATATGCATATACATAAAGCCTTGTTTGAGAGGAATCTCATTTTCGTCAGGATAGATTTCAAAATATTTTGCTTACAAGTTATGGGGTATTAGCACATTTGAGACAAAAATGATTTATTTGGCCAATAAAATACAAATCACTCAAAATCTTATATGTTGATGCCAAACAAGATATCCTCTAAATGAGGATATATCCCATTTTCAGATGTTCATTATTTGTCCGAGAATTGGATACTCAAAAGGTATTTCTACCATGCATTAAAGCAAATGCATAGATCTTAATTAGGAATCCCTTTATGAAATCACTTGATCATTATCTTTTCCTTTCTGAATAGTCTCCATGATTTTGTGTCAATTCAACATGGTACTCAATTTGTGTAAGTAAGATATTTTGAATTATCAAATTTCTTATACAGTTGAATGTATTTTATTTTTTGGAAGTGATAAAGAAGTATTAAGACAAAGGGGTTTTGAACCTTAAACCTTAATCTTTTTTAAAAAGGATACAAATCATTAAGCAAAATTTGAATTGTCCCTTGAATATATATATATATATATATATATGTTATATTTATTCTATATAATATTGATAGCTATATGCTTGATAACTAGCTCATCTTTTTTTCTTTTTTTGTATATTGTTAATTCTGTTAATTTTATTCATTGATATTATTACACGAGTAGAAGAAAATAAATTTTAAATCTTCGGAGGGACATCCAGGTGGTTAGAGCTTAAAACGTTATTTGCGTTTTGAGTTTGTCTTTTGAGATGAATAGGATCAGATGTATATGAGAACAAAGGTTTGCGTAACCTAATATCATATATACTAACAAAAAAGAAGTACCTAATTTTCATCTGTTTACTCACTCATTCTTATTTTCTTTTGTACATGTGATATTGGGCTATATAATGAGAGACAACCTTTCCTCATTTCATAAATTTGAGTTTGTCCATCTCAAAATTTAGACATGAAATCTCCAAAATAAAATGATAAGTTTTAACTATTAAAATGTCTCATAGGAGACACTCACCATTCTAGTTATACTCGGATTTTAACTCAAAAAATTTTTCTCAAAGAATAAGCGACGGTTACATTGCGAGGTTGCTGGGTATCACTTAAATAATTAATTATAACCCATAGTCTTTTACAGAATTTTGTTTTTAATTTACATTGTGTGCAATTTTGGAGATGGTTGGTTTCTATACTTTGTTTTGTTTAACTGGAACTTGGAACTCTCAACCTCTTATAATATTAGTTCCTTGGGCTAAAAAATATGGTACTCTTATCAATAAGTTGTTAATTTGATTCTTTAAGTGTACATTATCCTATTGTATTGAATGCTCCATAGGAATGATCATTTTGTTTTAGGGATGGCAATGGGTACCTTTAATCGTGTATCCGCGGGTGTCTAATCCTATTATATAGGATTTGGGTATTCTATATTCGGATTTGGAACAGATACGAGTAGTAAGTTTATTACCTATCTCGGGTTCGGTAAAGTACAGGTATCATCCTTTGGATACTCGATATCTAAACTCATTTATAAATAAATTTGTATAAAATATGTTGTATGCAAAAGGGATTGAACCTAAACTATACTCTTAGACAACTCATAGTCTTAGTAATTTAATCAAATCCAATTTTTGATGTTGTATAAAAATGAATTATATTTATTTTTTCTACTTAATTATATATATATATATATTTTGTCTTTAACCCTGAATAGGGTTTGAGTATTTAACGGGAAGTTTTAGGATATTAAGATATAGATTCTGGTAATATTTTTAATTTTATTCGAATAATTATAGAGTATGGGTATCTTGTAATTTAATAAGGTTTGAATTTGGGTACCTAAAAAATAAATACCCTACCATTGACATCCTTATTTTGTTTTCATTTTTCCAATAGTTTCACACTTTTCTGAAGTCAAAATTGCCGTCCTATATACTTTGGTAAGAAAAAAAAATTGAAACGGTTAATTTATATATAATTTCATAATGAAGTGTATATCATTAGGGGTTTAGGTTTTGTATATTCAATCATAAATGAATAAATTGACATATCTAACCTTTAGACACCATGTAAGGACAGTAAGGGTGACGGTGGATCCTTTTTGCCTTCTTATCTTCAATGCTAATAATTTTGAACAAGAACCTAACAAAACTCATGTCAGTCATTGTCCATAATCAAAAGCCTCAACAAAATAAATTACTTGATCTGAATTAATACTCAAAATCACACCCCATACAAGTCAATTTATCAGAAAAAAAAGGGGCCCTTATTTTTGATTCTTCAAATCGTATGAAGCTGTCTTTCAATTATTCATTATTGATTATTTGCCATTTCTTTGGGCATCATGGTTGCCCAATTCCTTTTGACTTGTTTTGATACCCTCCAAAAATTTTGTCCAGGCTTTGATGAAAAAAATGCTGCAAATGTCATCCATTAAAGAAGTTGCCCCCACACATTGATTGGTCTGGACTCTGAATCTATGGATAGGAATAGATATTCTGTTACACAGTTAACAGTGTAAAAGACAATAAAGGCTCCTGTTGCCATCAACACGCAGCTACAAAACTCTTATCTTCATTTCTAATATAAATGGACAAGCATCACCCTCTTCCCTCTTCAATTTCTCATCATTTATTGCATACAAAAGAAAAAATAAATTATATATATATATATATATATATATCAGAATTCAAGAGGGCGAAAACTCGACCATACCCATCATTCATTCACTGCTTTCCAAGCAAATGGGACAAAAAACAATGAAGTAAAATGCTATCTATCTAGCTTAGTTTTGTAGTTTTCTTTTAGTATAAATTTTACTCTAGAACTATAAATGTATGGCTGGGACCTGAGACCTATATAATGAACAAGGCCTTTACTGTCAGTTGTAATTGATTACTGGTTTTCCATGTAGCTAGTTTGGTTTGGAAGCATGCGTATCCTCTTTAATTAAACGCATTTTCAATTCCAAACTTAACATAATTACAACTAAATGATCATGTGTTTAAAGAGATGGGAGACATTTATCATTGTCATATACGTTATAAGCAAAATAAGGTATTATGATACTATCCCTAAATTTGGATTGATTTTGCTACCTATACTAGCTTTATTTTAATATTATGTCTGATTATTTTATAAATGGGCATACTTTGGTTTCTTTAATTTAACTTAATAATTACTATTTTTTTGCTTAAACAAAGTCCATTTTATTAGTAACGAGATGGCTACAAAAGCTTCACAGTTCAAATCCTTGAAATGGAAGAAAAATTTGCTTGCAACAGCATCTAAGATAAAGAATTTACAAGAAAAAAACACCCAACTGGAGCTTCCCAAGAGAGAGAAACAATGAATAAGTAGTATTAATTAATTAATATGTATATATATATATGTGTGTGTATGCATGTACGTATGTATACTGAATTGAAAAATTTAATTCAACATCCTTGTCTTTATTAGAGACAGTTGAAGAAATTTAAGAAAGAGAGAGAAGATATGAATCTAATAAAGGACTTTAACTGTTAATTAGATCAAATTTATTAGGGCATTCAATTCTCTCTTCACTTCTGCTTTTGTCCTAATGTACCACAAATTGAAGTCCTTGATTCCTTTCTTCTTTTTTGTCCCCAAATGCTTTATGATCTCCACCGTATGGCATTTTATTGGTTGGAATATTACTCGTACATCTTTATTTCTCACATTATAATTTTTTTTTTGAAAGGCGGCTGTATATTGATAAAAGAAATGAACTGTACAGGGCCTTTGCAATGGTTTAAATAATGTATTTTTATCACGTCTAACTTAATAGTAAGTACATGTATTCTCTAACTCAAAAAAATTAATTTGATCACTTAATCCCAAATAAAAGATAATTAAATTTATATAATAGTGTATCTCTATCAAAATAAATAATCTCTACACTGCTCCAATACATGTGGTCAAATTAATTTTTTCTTTTTGAAAATATTGATGATAAAGAGATAAGAGTTTCTAAAGTAAATGAAAATGTACATGAAGTGTCTGAAGACAAAAAGGTGTCAATTAATTAGAAGAATTTTACGCAGCCTTTTATTTTTGGCCTTAAATACTAAAGGTTTTGGATAAAATCAGATGTTAGATTGAAAAAAGTAAGTAAATAACAAAAATAAACAAAAAATTGAAATAGAAAAAACCGATTCAGCTGATCGAAGTTTATAAATCAAAATTTTGACGAATCATTCCTTGGTGAAAGGATAAAAGGAGATAGTTGAGATATCAAATGATTTCATACTTTGGCATATGTTTTTTTCTTTTTTATAAAAATTTCTACTTCATATATAAATACTCGTCACGCACACGAATACATATAATAAGATAAAAAAAGATTAAATTTCTCTATGTATTCATAGTAGGGCAAATGATATATAATATATATAGAAAATTTGCTTGGTATATATGCTAATTTATCAAATAGTTTCTAGAATATTTTGTAAAAAATATTGAATTACCTAGCTTTAATTGGGTGATGTTGATTTGCATGTGCATGTATAATCATGTGTGTGCAAAGGCTTGAGAAATATGCTGTTATTCTTTTTTTTTTTTCATGCCGAAAGCAAATTAGCCTCATCAATTCATGTGCGTATGCATCTTGGGGGGGCAAGAGCTTGGAAAATTATGCTTTTATTTCTCAGGCCAAAGGCAAGTCTCATCAAATCCATGTTCCATATTGCAATGGCTTTATCAGGAAAAAGAAAAGGAAATGATTGGCTGCTAAGGTTTGGAAGATTCCCTGTTGAATGAGCTTTTACTTTTAGCGCACGTATGTAATTTTACACACGCATCTATGCTTTGTCGGTGAATCACAAAATCAATCAAATATCTTCTCATCAAATAGTAAGTTATCCTCTTGGCTCATTGGTGATTATACATAATTTTGCCAGCTTGACAAATTAATTAATTGTTAAATTCATAAAATAAATGGAGGCATATTATTGCTAAATAAATTTATAATCCTTCTTTTTCTTAACTAGTATCTCTGCACTAATTCATTTGCTTGGAGTTGATTCTATATCCAAGCACTCGCAGACATGCTCCTCAGCATAGGCAAATCTCTGAATCCCTTGAGGAGTTTGCCGGCTTAATGGCTGTGCAGTGTGGCCTAACAAGTCCATACCTGAGCTGCAACAAGATAAAGCAGAGTGAAAGCATCAAGATTCAAGCTCTTTAACCCCTAAGCTTTCTGTTTGGCTTGCAGATCACTCAATCGACGAACCAAAACCTGTATACCGTCCATGATTTCTCGTTCAAGTTCTTTCTCTATCTCCCGTTCCAGCTCTTCCTATATTTGCGCTCTACTTCAGTGACCTGCATGTTAAAATATTCGTTCCTCTTGTTACACTCATCTTCTGGGGAGGGAAAAAGGTTATTGCTTCCAACACTTCAGCAATCATGGTCATTCCTTTCGTCTGAGATAATGCTAATTTAGAACAAATGAAAGTGCTGTCATGTCGAAAGCGTGATGACCTAAATACAAAGGAAGGTGGGTTTGGTTTTTTCATGGAGAAAAATGAGTTTCTTGCAGTGGAATTATGATTCATTGGAGACAGTATGTTCAATATATCAATAATAATGTGATAAACCAGATATGTAAGCTATCGACTATACCGGCGGCATCCCCCATCTGACAGATCTTCTGCCAAATGTACAAATCAAGCCATGTTCCAATTTTCAGTTTCACGGCTCCATTTTTTGTTCAAAAATCATCATTATAATATTTTCCTAGCTGTGGGTGAGACAAATTTATTTGATAAATAGAACAGTTGTTTCCTTAAAGAAAGGTCCTTTTACCTTCTGTAAAGAAAAGAGAGTGAAAGAGAAAAATGCGTTGGTCTCTTGTAGCCAAGAGAGGCCCCCTAGGTGAGAATAGTTGAAGCCCAGAGCCAAAACAATTAGTCTTTTATTTTTTTTTCATCTAAAAATAAAATTCAAATTGAGGGAAATACGGCCTAGTTTGGGGTTGACTTTGTCCACTACATGAAAGGGTTTTTTTTTTTTTGTGGCGGAGTGTTACTGAAAACCATGTGACCTATGCCCTACCTAACACACTCTTTTGTTTTATTGTTCTTTTTATTGACGAAACCTAAAACAAATATGATATGATGCAGCTGAAGTTTCAATCTATGTCCGTAATATTAATTGTACACATGGATACATATATAAACAGATTATTATGAGGTTTTTTTGTGTAAATTATTTTTTAATTTTATCAATATATATATATATATATATATATGTTTATGCACGTACGGATACATGAGTCATCGGAAAAAAATATTTTTGATATCTATGACCATGGGAGTAGAGGTGAAACAATTCTAGGGAGAACAATTATTTCTGCTCTTAAATCATGTGGTCAAATTATATTGGTTGTTGCTTCATTTGGTAGAGCTTCAATATTGCTCCATGGTGGGAGAACTGTCCTTTCAAAATTTAAAACACCTTTGACATTGATGAGTTCTCTACTTGCCAAATAAAAAAAGGGAATCGATGAAAGAACTACACTCATTGTTTGAAATAAAGCACCAATGATTAAAAGAAAAAAAACTATCTTGAAGCATTACAAAAAACTCTTCAGGATGTGATCAATGTTGACTATTTTGAGCATTTGGACTGAACTTTTGATAGAAAACTAGTGTTGCTAGGAGCTGATTTCAGACTTGTCATTCCATTTGAATCCAAGTATGACATTGTGAATGTTTCCATCACAGCATAGAAAATTGTTCACGTTGAAAACATATATGAGATTGTTAGACAACAAAATCGAAGGGGTTAATTACTAGGAATGAGATTGCCCGCTTTGCTCAATGGATCTTAAAAGTTGGAGATAGCTCTATACAAGGTATGTCACATCTTAAAGTTGAGACATAACACAGTCATATTATCTTGAGACTAAACACTAAAGTAATACGAAGCTTTTCTATCCAACATTTACATAAAATTCCTCGATCAAAGTCATACTGATAATTATGTTCTAACATATTGGCATAAATAATTACTATGATCCTACTACAATCTCCAAGATAATAAATTAAATAACTAAAACTTAAATACCAATTACACATAATAAGACTTTCAACAAAGCTAATAATGTCTTGATTGTAAGGTAGACATCTCAAATTGTTCTCTTTAACTCCCATAATTCTAAACCTCTCATCTTTAATCATTCGCAAAATGTAAGCATAGGAATGAGCAAATCATAGCTTAGCAAGTATAACTACACACACCTTACCAGATCAAGCACCGTTTTCAAAATATTATATAGATCATTCAAGATCATTTCAATAAATCATGCTTTCAAAAAATTAAGCAATCATTATATTCAAAAGGAATAATTTTGTATGTTCATAGATCATTGATCATCAAATATCATCCTTAAAATATCATTTGAGCAATCATATATAGATTCAATTTTTCAAACTCGTAATGTTTCATCATTTTTAGCCATGATCACTACTATAACCCCTGATGATAGCCATATCGATAATATGATTCTCATGATCATTACTAATGATTATAATCTATTAATAGGACTGTATGCTATCTATTTCAAAACATTAGCGGAACCACATTCTAATTATTGTAACCAGTTAGTAGGGTCATAGAACTAGTTCTGGTGTTCATTATCTCACTTCCTAGATATCATTTCGTAGCTTTTGATACATTCTTTACAGATGATCATAGATTTCATTTCATTTATAAATTGATACTCACCATATGAATAAACCAAGACATTCATAAATTAATCTTCATCTCATGAATAAACTAAATCAATTGTAAATCAATTTCTGTCATATGAATAAATCAAATTATTCATAAATCAATGTCCATCATATGAATAAATCAAACAAACAAGAAAATAATCATATACCGAAAATAATGAAATAAAACATTCAATTCTTTCAAGAAATATATATATATGTATATATATACACACACACGGTTGTTTTGAAACAAGTAAGGTAACTAAGGATATGCTTTCCTTCCTTCGCTTTAACAAACTTGTTGTCTTCCAAAAATAATCAAAGCCTAATAACAAACATTTAAAAACATTACAAACAATGTAACTCTCTAAAATCTATTTATCACTTGAAATTACACAGAATAATCTAAACTCTCCTAAATCAACAATTTGGGCAACTTGCACATCATTCACTAAAATGACTATATCTTAGGCTACAAAATTCTAAATCAAGGTTTGTTTAATGCATTGAAAACTAGACTTAATAATCTTTCCATCCATATAAAAGTTGACACTTAATTCTTTGTAGGAAAGGTGCAAAAAATTCCAAAATTACCCTTGGTGTTGGTACCAAATAGTTTGCATTGTCTTAACAAAAAAAAAAGATCATATCTTTACTTAGGAAACTCAGAATCCACTTTCATTTGGTCTTTTGGAAAATAGACTCATGTAGCTTTCCAACCATATATAACTCAAATAGTGAAACTATCATGACCCAAATCTGGGGGTCCATGATTGGTGCATGGGGTAAACGAGTAATCCCGCCTATCCTAAGCAAGCCTTTAACCAATACCTAAATGATGATAAAACATATGTAATCATTGTAATTTGTATTCATTGTATTTATATGTTCAACTGTGTAGTTCCAAATGCCACACATATTCATGTGGCATCACAAGTTCTATAACCTTTCTAAACAAACCTATAACTTTGTAAATTTTAATCATAAGTGGAAGTATAATTACAATTCATCATTTATTGTGAAACATTTTCCCACAACATAAACATGTATTTGTTAGTATAAAACCCAAAAATAAAGTTTGACACAACCAATGGAATGACGTGACTCAAAGGTATGTACGTACTGGATACCTTCATGACAACTTACCAAGTGTGACAAACAGAGGACTCCACAAGTATGCCACTCAAAAGATCTATTGGTTTGTAAACAAATAATCCACATGTGTGAGATATAAAATCTTAGTGAGCAAACACAGGGAAAGGGAATAAGCTAAACATGAGAGTAGTTTGTAAACGAAGTTTAAAGGATGATGCAATTTCAAATAATACATCAATGGTAATCTCATAAAGTAATAAAATATTCTTAACCACAACCCAAAAAGTACTCATGCACAAAGGTTCCTAATCTCTGGGAGTAAGATTGCTTAGCAAATTCAACAATTAAAGCCTAAACAACTAAAACAACATTTTTAACACTACAAGGATCGGCCACTCTTGGATAAAAGGTTGATCTTTCTTAAAAAAGAACACTATTCATGCATTCTAATGATTAAGGATTGACCCTCTAACGGGTAGGGTTCGATCCTCACACTTCTAATTCTCCATTTGAACCATTTTTTCACTCAATTACTCTTTCCTTTGCTTAGGAGTTATCTTTCTTTCGAACTCCTCCAAAATTCAATGTTCCAATATTTCAATTTACACCTCTTCATGGACCAAATCATATTCGCGTATGATTTAAGGAAGAATTCAAATGTCGAATCATACTTACAAGGCAGCTTGGCCAAAATAGAAGAATAGCATTTCCATTTCACATTATTTCTATACATAACCAATTTCTGAATATACATTTATTTTACCGACATACTAATACATGTAAGTCAAATATGCTAAGTAAACTTTCAAAAGAATATGGATTATTCATTTTCAATGGAATGATTCAAATGTGCAAGGATGCACAACCAACTTGCCAAGGCATGTAAACCAAACTTTTAAGGACATGTAAACTTATTATGCTAATGCGTACAAATTGCAAAAATGCTAAGGGGCATATAACCCTCAATAAATAATTCAATCTTAATCAAACAACTTATAAATTCCTTAATAAATGATCACAACTCAATACCACAAAGAGTCACCCAAATATTATTTCATAATCCAAAAGCACATGCAAGTCATGCTTCACATGTTCTTTGAATGAAGTTTCTAAACAAATAAAGGCTTGTTCCTCCTTTCAGAAACTAATATGTAATAATCATATTTACATTCATATAGATCACAAATCCAAATGTTTAAACCATTTGACATTACAACAAATCATGTGGTACATTCTTACATTTTTCATAAATTCCAAGAGCATTTAAATATGCTTAGTATTATATATCAAAATAGTTCATAATACTACACTTTTACTCGTAAATCAATAGCATTCCTTTCCAAGCTCTCACAACTAACCAACCCTTACTTTACCTTGGAGGGTTTGAGCCTTCAACAACACCTAAAATAATGATTAATCATAAACATGATAAACCGTAATCTTACCCATTCTAACTTGGGTCCATAGGTGTTAGTGGTCATTGCTTTGGTTTCCTTTAGAACCCACTCCAACTTTACAATTTTACCAAGGAAGGGTTTGGTTCTTTTTGGAATCCAAACACTCTCGATCACTTTACCTCTTTGTGTAACAACTGTCAAAGGGCAAAAATAAATAGAATGGCTAACTTTTTGATAACATATGCAAGTATTGTTTGCATCATATTTTCAAATTTTTTTAAGAAAAAATTTTTAAGGTGGGTTTCTTTTTTTATTCCATCATATCTTAAATCCTCATTGTCAAAGAAAACTCTTTCAACCACAAAGAAAAAAGTGGGACTTAGTCAACTACCTATACCCAACGAGTCTTAGGAAAATACCTCAATTGGCTCAAGCTATAAATCCTTATGAGTCTTGAGATATAACTTTAACCAACCCACTAAAACTCATTGTGCATAATAGCTAGTGCCTACTGCCACTGTCTACAAGTCCTTATCTTAATAGGCTCCAACAACCACATTACAACAATCTAATGTTTAAAATATACATATAATAAAAAACGTGAAATCCATCGCCAACATATCGTAGAGGTTGAGACATAACCATAGCTAAAGTCAATCAACCATATCAATAATCTCAAGATAAATGACCATAAATGCCATGGCCACACCAGGGAGAAATCAATTCTCATAGTAACATTTAATATCATCAATCATACATCAATCATAGACAAATGAGATATTTGAGATGACAAAAATTTGAAAGGCTTGTTTCCTATGCTCAAAACTAATACATAAGAGGCTATATATACTTAGTTTATAGTTTTCATCAAAACATACTTGTAAACATTTATTCACAGCACAAACTCATTAAAATTCATTTATATGCAAGGTCATATTAGATTTAGTCTTTATCTTCATTGGTAACCTTTCCTTTAGAATTTCTCATTGCTAGTTATGTACTATTTATAGTGGATTTGGGGAGGTTATTGACATTTTCATTCCATCAAGGTAGGAAAATAAAGATTCTCAATATGGTTTGTTCGATTTAGATCCATGATGGAGGGTAAGAAAGTTATTTCAAAATTGGATGGTGTATGGTTTTTCAAAAGGAGGTTGAGGCTTAACTTAGCCAATTACAATCCTAGAGTGGCTAATTTAAGAAGGATGAATGCAGTTCCTGATTCTATCCCTCATTATGTTCCATCATCAAGTGCACAACATTAGCCTCCTAGAAGATATAGAAGAAGATTTTCTATGGTTAGCCGTCAACGTCATCAAAATCGTTTGCATGATAACTTTGTTGAAAGAAACACTTTAGTAGAAATCAGAATGCAGAAATTGAACAACCCTATCAAGTTGTAGCTCATCCTTCAAATAAGCAACCTTATAGGTTGAGACAACCCAGATCGTATCTTGAAGCTTTAAAAGGTAATGAAGAGTTTCTTCTAACCCCTTCACCCTTACTTCCACCCATCAATGATTCAATTAAAATGTGTTTAGGTTATGTGGATAATGATTTGTTACTTTGGCTTGAAGGTTGAATTGTAGTAACTTGCAACGTTTTTCAAGATCCGATTGACATTGAAAAGGAAATTCAAAAGATTAGTAGGATAGATTTTTCTATCAGACATCTTTTAGGTATGCAATTTCTTATTTCCTTCCCATATAGAAAATCTTTTAAAGAGTCAAAAGCAAATAATAGGGATTGGCTTTCTGATAACTCTATGATATAGAGTTATTTTGTCACATTTTGATTATTAAAATTAACTAACTTCTTGTGTTTTAAAGTAATTTTAAATAGTTTTTATGCTTTTTGTTATTAAGTTTAATACATGTCGGAATAGTTTAATTTTAGTAATTTATCCTCATATTTATGTTAAAAGTCCTAATTTGATCTATAATTATTTTAGTCTTGTTTCAAAGGTGTGCAAGTGCATAAAACTTCATAAAGGTGAATCGAGTAAGGATGATTAAGTGTAGAATTTTCTAAATATGTTGTGGTATTTTGACCATACCTCTCTCTAACAAACTCCAAATAAGGTGATTCTTAGATCACTAGAAAGAAAAGAGGAGGAGATACAACTTTTATGTTTATCATTTTACCCAATTCTGAGTGAATTATGGTCAAAATGCTTGTTGAAGTCAGAGCACTGTAGCAATCTGTACGGACTGAACATGATGCTATATTTTGAGCATATCTTTTACTCCAAAAGTCTAATTGACTTGATTATTAAACTATTAAAAAGATAAGAGGTAGGCTATAACTTTCATGTTAACTACTTTGCCCAGTTTGGCTTGGAAGTAGGAGAACATCACGTTAAAAATGCAGTAATGCAACAGAGACAGCATAAGAGAGGAGCACTATAGTGCCACTTGAGAGTAAGGCACTGCAATGCCCAAGGGACAAGGCTGTGGCCCCTGACGATTTACCATATATCTATTTTTAGATGGGATGTTGGAAACTAGGGCTTTTGGGCCCTTTTTGAAAGGACTTTTTTAGAGAATTCAAAAGGAGAGGACAACAGTAGCTCTTTTGGAGAATTAAAGTTAAGCATCAAGCAAGAAATGAAAAGCAATTGAGAGAGAATTGAGATTAACCAAGCTTCAAGATTAGCTTATTTCTCTCGCTTTTGTTATTCTATTTTCTTGTTTTAAATTCATGACTAAATTTCTTTGGATATTGTTTTATTTAGATATTGTGAACTAATTTGCTTTTCTAGGATTGTGGTGGATTTTAACATATAGTTTGAATATTTGTTTCTTTTTTCTTTATCATGAATGGTTATAGTTTTACTTATTCAAATATGTTCTTAAGGCCTTAAATTATCTGATTAACAATTAATTGATTTGTGAATCTAATTGAAGCTCGACAGAGAAATTTTAGGTTGGACTAAGATTTGAATAGTGTATGTTCACACCAATTGCCACACATAGCAAATTAGGACACTTGTTTAATGAACTTAATTTAATTAATTCCTATAGACATAAAGTGAACTAATTAAATTAGGTATTTGCGCAAGCATCTCAATGGAGACATGTCCATAGCTTTGGATTCTAAGTTAGTAAAACTATCTAGGAAATATAAATAATAAGAGAAGCTGGTGTTAGATGAAGTGTTGAATGAACCCATAATCCTAAATCTTTAATCTACTGCTTTGCTTAACATATTTAATTTCTGTTGGTTAATTTAGTGTTTATTTTAATTTCATTTTTATTAGTTTTTCAATTCTTGGATTACTTAAATAAGGTTAATTTGTTACAGAATTTTAGTATTTAGTGAAATTTTAAAAACAAATCCTTGTGGGAACAATACTCTACTTCTACTATATTACTTGTTTGCAATAACGTGCATTTGCTTGAAAAATCTGACAATACTTTTGAAGTAGTTTGATCATTTAGAAGAATGGACACCAACGTTGGTATGAAGCAAAAGAAGTGTTGGCTTGCCATATCTAGTATTCCTATTCATGCATGGAGAAGGAAACATTTTTTAATCTAAGTTATTTATGGGGTTCTTTCATCAATTTGGGGGAAGAAATAGTGGGTATGCAATCTTTTGAAAGGGCAACCATGCTTATTACTACAGAGATCATATCTAAGATTGAAGAAAACATTTATTTAATAGTTGGAAATAAATTATTTTCAATCAATGTTCGTGAGTTTTTGTTTGATTATATCTTGGATTGTCCTAGGTGGCCTCAATAGGAAGATGATGATTCATCTCCCAATTCCTCTTCATCTTTTGATGATTCTAATAATACCAATGACAACCCTAACGACGTCTCTCTGCCCTTTCACGAAGTTCTACCACTTGCTAATTAAAATTATTGTACGCTCAAATTTTTCCTACCCCACAATCTAGTCCAAATCAGGTAGTTATCTTAACCCCATTATTAAGCCCTCAACAAGTAGTTATTTCTTCCCATTATAAAGAAAGTCCAATTCAAAAATTGGCTCTTATTGTTATGGCCAATGAATCAAATGGTTTCACTAAGCTTCTAGGCTCTTTTAATCTCAATTTGGAATTGGGGTCCAAGGACTTGAATGAGCTCACACTTTTTATGTTCAATTAACCTAGTAAGATGGTGCATTTTCAACCAATTAAAGACTAACCTTTCAAGCCCTATTTAGATATTTTTCTAGCATCAATCTTATCAGTGATCTTGATAACAGTCCTTGCCCTTTAAGTTGCTCCAATATTCTTGGTTTTTGATTAAGTTACCTCATCTTCTTGTGAAGACACTAAATTTGAAATCACTGTGGAAACTTCATTCGACCAAAACTTTCATTAGTTGAAGAATTTTCAATCTTGTCTAAAGAAGGCGAAATTGGTTCAAAAAAGTTCAACAAATTGAGGAAGAAAGGTATAAGAAATCTCTTTTGTAAGACAAAGTCTGCTAACAATTCTTCTTCCTAAGTTGACATTGATTGTACTAGAAATTTATGTATCTGTTCTAAAGTAGAAGATACTTGGAATTTGGGAAAGAAATTTGGTTTAGTCTCTCAAGCTCTAAGAAGATTCTTTTGGATAAACTTTTTAAAATCTAGGATTCATCTGCTTTGAAATAAGGGCCTGAAATGATTTGTTTTTTTGGTTTGGTCATGGTTCTTTCACTCAATTCCTTTCAGATTGGCTCAAAGCATTTGTAATTTATTTCAAGTTTTTTTTGGAGGGTAGTTTTTTTCTTTCAAATGGCTCTCTTTGCCATTTGATTTGTTTTGGTTTATTTTTGTTGATTTTGAAATCTTCTTTTTAGGATATTTGTTTGCTTTGTTTTGCCCTCTGCTGGGTTTTATTTTTGATTTTTTAAAGTATCATGCAAATTGTATAATGGAACTTGGATGGTGCAAGTTTTTCATTTAAAGCATAAAAAGCTCACCAATATGTTTGATCCAATAATATTTATTTGTTGCTTTTTGAAGAAACCAAGCTCAAAGATGTTTCTGATAGTACAATTGAATGTCTATGGCTAAATAGCAACCTCGAATGGATTTTTGTCTTACTATGGGGAGGTTTAAGTGGTATTCTCCAAATATGGGAGCAATCATCCTTTTCATTGATTTCTTCTCTTGTTTAAGAAGGATTTCCTTGAAGGAAATTAGTTGAGTTTCGATTGTGATTTTAGAAATTGAAATGCTTTTATCTATAGAGAAGTTGAGGAGATATGGAACTTGGCTCTACAATTCGGGCTTGAGTCTAAGACATTGGATGGTGGTTTTTAAGTCATTAATTCACAGGGCAAGCAGAGATGTTTCATGTACAAGTTGGGAAGGTCAATGTGTTTTGAAAATTTTGTGATGTCATTGGAGTTGAGCTTTTGAATGCGACTTTGGTGAATGTGAAGCTTTCTCTTGAAAGGAAAATTTTGGCTTGGCTTGTGAAGGCTTTTAGAGATGGGAAGCTTCATCTTGGCTTTTGTGCGACTATGAGGTGGACCAAGTGGTGTTTTTTTTGTCTTTTATGGTTACAGAGGGGATGTTATGTTTTAGCTGTAATGCATGATACTTTGAGTAGTTTTTGGTTATTAGTGGGGTTATCTTTTTTCTTCAGGTCATCCACTTGTCAGTCATTGTGGTGGTTTGTTGTTTGACGTGGGTACAGGGTGTTTTAAAGAGCATGTATGTGACATGCTTTTTACATTTCTACATGAAGAATACTATTATTGTTCTTTCATTCAAGGTCTTGCCAGATCGAAAATGTCAACAGAGTAATGGAGATTTGACATGTTTTAAACCATATTTACACATTCGAATTGTTTTTTCATAGAAAGTGTTGCTAGTGAGGCTTTGTTTTCAGCATGGTGGTTGCTTTTATTAGCATCTCTTGGGTTCAGTATTTTTTATTGTTTAACTTGGCCTGCTTTTGTGATTTCGTCTTTTTTCCAGCCTTTTGATTTCTTTATTGATTGTAATCTTGCAGCCATGTTTTCTGGTTTATTATTATTGGCTATCTTGGGGCATTCTCCTTATTTGTTCTATTGTGTAGTAGCTTTGCTACTTCATCTTGTCTTGAGTAGTTTATTAATGAACCTATTTTTCTTGGCTAAGCAAAAAAAAAAAAAGAATTTATGAGAATCCATAAATTTTTGGAAATCAAACCTTAGATTTAAAGGTTTAAAACAGTGAACTTTACCTTCTAATATCTTTTAGAATCATAGTTCAAGCTTGAAAATGAATTTTAATGCTTAAAATCAACAAATTTTATCAGAGATGAAAGCTGAGAGAAAAGAGGAAGAGGGTGGCAGGGTGTTCAAGGAAAAATAAAGTTTTTAGCCAAATAGGGTAAAGTTTAAGGTAGGTTTTTAAATAAGTGATAAAAAGCTGTTATAACCTCAATTTTTTCAAGTCTGTGCCTAATGTATCGATACATAGGTATAATGTATCGATACATTTTGCCCTAAGTTTCATGTATCGATACATGTTCATAACAAGCCCTTTTGGGTTTGATGTATCGATACATGATGAATGTGTATCAATACATTTTGTCCAAAATGTAGTTTTTAAGTCCAAAACCATCCTATTTGACTTCATAAAGGTAGTAACTCTTATATAGCCATGTTTGGTAATCAAAACATTGAATTTCTAAATGAATATAGTCCATAATTTAGTTCAAAATCACCAAATTAACATCTCACCAAGCTAGGTTACAAATCTAACCTAATTTAAGAAGTGGGATTTCACAGATATGATATATTTGTATGTTAATCGAAGGTTGTTGGGGTTTTTACCATTGCCACTATTTTAGAGTAAGGTGTAAATTCCACTTCCAGAGTAAGGCGTTGAGTCTATTCCCCTGATGCATCATGAGTGTCCAAGTGTGATAAGGGCTTAACCATTGCTAAGATATGTCTAAGAGGTAATGGTTGCATAACCATTACTGGTCTAAGGTTGATGGGGGCTTAACCATCACAATTTGTTATATCTTTAAGGATATCTTGATTGGTGAATAATGACTTTATACGTATTATCCATAGAAATGTCGAAATAAGGTTTCTTAGAATATTATGAGAAAAAAGGCAAGAAGTAAGCTTATTAAATGAGTATGAGATTGGATGAGTCTCAATTCTTGAGTTCATGTGTATGGTTATCGAGTTACAGAAGGTAAGTCTCGATACCTTAGTTGAAATATGAGTTCATGAGTTAACCATTTTAAGATGCCATTCAGAGGTTTTATTCTTAAATTGCATTTTAAGAATTATGAGACTTTAAAGGTATGAAAAGAATTTTTCCACATTGTTGAACATGATACTCATTAATTTTAAATGTTTGGTTTATACTTCCAAGGAATTTATGATACTTGTTTGAAAGCAAGACTATTCTCTTACAAGTTCATTTCATGCATTTGAAAGATTATACGTGCATGGTTATATAAATATTCCATTTATGCAAAAGTTCTAACCCTTTGGCTTGTCCCCTTCCCATATCCATTGATAGAGTCTTTGTGACTCACACGTTAGTTTTTTCCATTTTTGTTGCAGATCAGTGATAACTGTTGAGCACCCATGTCATTGAAACATAGTCCATTCTTCCTTCAGTAGGTAGCATAGCAGCCTTTGAAGCCTAGGGATTTAAGTTATGTTTCACTTGTTATGTTGATCTTTAAATTTTTGTTTATAAATATTTGATTATGGATGACTATTAGGTCATTGAATGGCAAGGTATTTCTTATGATGTTATGTAAATGCTATGAATGATGCCTGAGGCTTTATGAGCACTTAGGGTGTCAATTTATAGAATTTATATGAAATCTACTAGGTACAATTATTATGAATGAAAGTGTTCACACTTTTTATGTTAAGAAGTCCATAATTGTGTGATTCGTTTATGTACGGATGTTTATGTTTACATGACTCATGTTATGCTTGTATGATGATGATAATGCTAAATGAGCCAAATGTGATTGATTAAAGATGGAAGGCTTATTAAGGTCTAGTAGGCCACCCCCAAGTAAATGCTAGTGTTAGTCATGATCCTTTCAGAAAATAGGATGTGACAAAATTAGTATCAGAGCTCTAGGTTTATAAAGTCCTAGGCTTTCATTGTTTGTCAAGTGAAACATAAGGGTCATGAAGGAATCTTGTTCTTGTTTTTTGTATTCAGGCATATACCAAAAATAAGAGACCGACATATAATTCTTTGTCTATTTATAGATACAACCCTAATAGTCCTAGACTGCTAATGGTCACCCTAACTTTGTGACCCAGGGGAGGCTTGAACAATATGGTGGGCTTCACCTCATCTACTTAAAGCCAATATCTCATGAGCAAGTAACTCCATAATGTAACTCACTCCTAGTAGACCAACAAAATCTTCTAAAGTCACTACCCTAGTTAGTAGTACCATAACCTATGGAATCTGTCATTCTATCTTATCACTAGTAGGGGTATCAGTCCTTCATAAGTTGGCAGCCCTACCGCATCTACCATGACTTCTAACACTAAGCAAACATAGTTTATCTGCAATATCTGCAGAAGTATCTAGCTCTATTGCACCTCTTAGACTAACTCGTGTTCTAGGCGATGTCTTTTACCTTGATAAAAGTAATCATGTACTGTGAGATTCAATTCTATGGACTTATAGTAATTTAGACATAACTCATAACATATCAGAGTTTATGAAGCTCAAACCTTTTCATTTTTTGGATCAGATGCATCTAAGGATGCTTAAGAGTATTTAGATGATGTTAAGGTTAGATATAATGCTTTAGGTTGCTCTAGCACCAAATCAGTAGAGTTTGTTGTTTTCAGACTTGGTAATGTAACCCAACAATTGTATGATTTGTTGTATGGAGACAAGCTTGCAAATGTTGCTCTGTGACATAAAAAAAGTTCAAAATAGCTTTCTTAGAGTGTTTTCTTCCATCTAGTGTGCGAGAGGCTAGGGCACATGAGTTTGAAACCTTGGTATGGGCATTAGGCATAATTGTGTCTGAGTTAGTGTACTTTCATTGAGTTGGCTAAGTATAGCATCATATTTGACAACTATTGAGGAGATATAGACCTAGATGTTTGTAAGTGGATTGTTACTCTCACTGTTTAGGGTTGTAGCATCATATGAGTTCATTAGCTACTTTAAAGCAGTGAATTGTATTAAGAGGTTGGAGTTTATGAATCTAAAAGATCAAGCAGATAGGCAAAGGCTAAAGAGAGCTAAGGTTAGAGGCCACCAAGGACATAAGGATTCATTAAGTCGTCATAACTATAAGGAGGTACATACATAACCCATTGAAGGAAAAATACTGAAAGAGAAGGAGTTAATTGAGATTATAGAGTGGCCCCACCCTGAAGGTAATAGGGTGTTGGACAAAACTATCTCCATGTTTCTCCATGTTCCACTTGCAGTAGGTAGCATAGAAGATAGTGTATACAAGACTCCACTTCATGTTATGCTTGTAAATAACCAGGGCACTATGCTAGAGATTGCCCTTTAAGCCATTCATCTTAAAAAGATACTCAAGGACATGCACAATTAGCATTACCACTTCCGTCTGTTACTGCACAACCTATGAGAGGAGGCAGAGGAGGCAGAGGTAGAGGTACTAATACTATTACTCTAAGTACAACTTTAGGGTCTAAACTTAGAGCATAGGGTATCATTGGTCAAAGACATGCCAGCGTTTATGCTTTGACTCCACAAGATGTACAAGCATCCAACACAGTTGTTACATGTATCTTACCTTTTTGTTCTATTAATGTAAATATGTTGTATGACCCTAGTGCTAGCCTTATTTTGTGTCTCCATACTTTGCATCTAGGTTGGGTATAAAGTGCTCCAAGAGAGAGCAAGATTTGGTAGTTACCACACCCTTAAGAGATGTATTTATGGCAAAATATAAGTATAAAGCTTACGTGGTTCGAGTTAAGGAGAAAGACACCTAAGCCAATGTAACACCCTCAATTTTCAATATAAACTAAGTTAACTAAGAATGATTTATAAAATATATGAAATCTTAAGGACTTCAACAATATGCTAACTATACCAAGTGTATGAGAGTAGGTATATTGACATTTAGGCAAATTTTCATGAAAATATGTGATAAATCTTATAGCTTAAGGCTTTGGCTTGAATTCAAAGTTACATTTGAAGATATAGATACAAGAAATATGAGTTATAATACTTATATGAATTGCAATTTAAGTAGGAATGATCTTGGGTGTTAAACGGGGATTTTTGAGAGTTTGAATAGTTAAAAATTTGCCTATAAGGGAAAATGTATAGATGTTGGATTCATAAGTTTTTGATGATAACAAAACATTTTCACTATTTAATGTCTAACTATACTTCTTGAATGTGTAGGTTGAAAATGTATGTCAGTAATAAATTAATCACTGGAAAACAAATATTAACTCTCATTAAAATAAAGAGTTACAAATGAGCTATAAAATAAAAGCCTCTTAGTTGGATAATCAATGGAGTTTGTCAGCTAAAATCCAAAAGTGAAATTGGCTGGTTCAAAGACAGTAAGCTCTTAATTGATTAAAATCTTGCTTAACCGATTAATGGAGTAAAGCAGATTGTGAGACAGAGAAGATTTAATTGACTAAGAATTATGGTTAACCAATTAAAAGCTCATGGTTACAAATTTAATTGCGAGGCAAAAAAGACTTAATCCACTAAGAAGCATGGCTAGCCAACTAAGAGCTCATTGCCAGAGAATTCAATTACAAAACAGAAAAGACTTAATCGACTAAAAAGCATTGTTAGTCAACTAAGAGCATATTGTTTGATAATTTGAATTTGAATGCTTAAAGATAGACTAATGGTTAAAATTGACTATAAACTATTTCCAATGGTTTGAAGCTGTTAACATCCATCAAAGTTGGTTTTTCAAGTATAAAAGACACCCCCAACGATTAAGAAGAAGATAAGATGCTTATAAAATAAAAAAGAGCTCAAAAATAGCAAACACTCTTTCCATCCTTCCTGCACTTCACTCCAATCTTTGTAACAGAGTTTAGCACTACATCAAATACCGTTTAGATCAAGTTAGTGATCATAGGTATTTCTTTATATCTGTACTTCTTGATTACTTAGAGTGTGGAAGTCACTCTAAGGGGATTAATCAAGCTTGGGTTAGCTTGATTAGTTTTATAGGTTCTAACTAAACATAGAAAAAGTTAGATTTGGGTTTTGGTTGATTCGGTGAAAAATCATTGTTAAAGGTTATGGTTGAGCTTGTGAAAAGTCATTGTAAAAGCTTGGTGGAAGCTTGAGAATTTCATTGATTATAGTGATTTGGTTTGAAAATTCTTGATTGGAAGATCAAGGTAGTAGATGTAGGTCAAAAAGACTGAACCATTATAAATCTTTATGCATTGTCTACCCTCTTTTATTTTTCACTTCATTCTTCTTTAAATCATTCATTCATCCAGCATTTAACTTCTCATCATTAACCTTTAACTAGCCCTTAATTAGAAGTCAAGTTTAGTGACATTCAAAAAAGTATTATTCACCCCTCTCTAGTATACATCTTTGAAACCAATAAGTGGTATCAGAACCTAACCCTCGTCTTTAAGGCTTAATATCCTAAAGATCCAAATGGCTTTTCAAAAATCTGTTTTTGTTGAGGGACAGTTCATAAACAGACCACTTCTGTTTGATGGATCAAATTACCCCTATTGGAGCTCTAGAATGTCTATTTATATAAGGGCAATAGAATATGACATGTGGGATGCTATCATTGATGGACTTTTTATACCTTGAACAATAAATGTTCTGACCAATGAAATGATCCTTAAGCTAAAGTTTGAATAGATTGAAGCTGAAACCAAAAAGATTCAAACAAACTTTAAGATAATAAATACTCTATATTGTGCCTTGACATCCATTAAGTTTAACCAAGTGTCAAGTTATATCATTGCCAAACAAATTTGGGACAAATTTAGAATCATTCATGAAGGGACTTCACAAGTTAAGGAGTCCAAAATTGCTCTCCTAACCCAAAACTATGAAATGTTCAAGATGGAATCTTGTGAAGATATCATTAGGATGCTTGATAGGTTTACTAGCATCACCAACAAACTTACTCAGTTAGGTCAGCCAATCCCTAAACATGAATTGGTCAAAAGACTTTTTAAAAGCCTACCTAAAATTAGAAGCCAAAAGTGACTATTATTCGAGAGGCTAAAGGCTTAAATGTCATCACTCTTGATAAAATCTGTGGCTCGCTTCTTACTCATGAGCTAGAGCTTAAAGAAGAAAAAAACGAAGACAAGAGAGAAGCCAAAGAAAAGAAGAAAAGCATTACTTTAAAAGCAAGCACTCTTAAAGAAAAATTAGATAATTTATTATGTACTGATGATAAAGAGTTGGCCATGGTAGCAAGAAGATATAGAAAACTTATGGGACAAAGAGATCAAAGTTTTTTTTATGGAAAATCAAAAATAAAAATGAATCTAACAAGAATGAAGATTTTATATGATTGAGTGCAAGAAACCAAGACACTTCAAATCGAAATACCCCTTGTTGAAGGAGGAAACTCGGTAGAAAAATAAAAAATCAAAGAAAGCTATGGTGGCTGCAACTTAATCTGATAGTGATGCATCAAGTTTAGAAGTTAATGAAAAGAAAGTGAAAGAAAAAGCAAACCTATGTTTGATGGCTAAAAATGATGAATCTGAGGTATCTTTTACCTTTTGTGATATTTCAATTGATGAATTTCAAAAAGAATATGAATGCTTTTATCACGAGTTTGAAAAACTTACATCAAAATATAAGGCTTTAAAAAGAAAGACTACATCTCTTGAGAATGATTTAGAAAAGATAAAATATAATTTCAACTCTGTTTTTAAATAAAGAAATTTTCTTCAAACTGAACTAGAACTTCAACTCTAAAATAGATTTTGAAGTTCTGAAATTAGAACTTCAAAACAAAAATGAAGCATTGCAAATGGTAATTAATGAAAACATTGCTCTTAATGGTTTAACAAAAAAAACATCAAGAAGAAATACAAACTTTAAGAGAAATTCTAATGGGTTCTCATCTAGATGTTATGTTTGTGGCAAAATAGGTCATCTTTCTTATGAATGTCATAAAAGAAGAAACACTCAAAGAACAAAAATCATTTAGGTACCAAAAGGTTCTTATGTAGCAACTAATGTCCAAGGATCCATCAAGGTATGGGTAATTATTAAGAAAAATTAAAAATCTATTTTAAAAGTTAAGCCAAACCATGAAGACATATTTTCAAAAGCTCAACTGAAGAAGAAGCAACCATGGTATATGGATAGTGGCTACTCACGGCCTATAACAAGAGATGAAATGTTGTCTGCTTAATTGGATAAGAAAAAAGGTGGTACTGTATTATTTAGAGATGATTCAAAAGGTAGAATTCATGGTATAGGAAGTATTGGTAAAAATTCTCATTATCAAATTAATCATATGTTGTTTAGTATCAATCAACTGTGTGATAAAGGCTTTAAGGGCTGTTTTAATTCATATAAATGTAAAGTTGTAGATATTAATACTAACAAAATTTCATTCATAGGAAAAAGAATTGAAAATATGTATGTTATTTCTTAAAGATCTTGAGCTAGATGGTGAGACATGTCTTATGGTAAATGATAAAAATGATAGCTGGTTATGGCATCAAAGACTTGGACATGTAAGCATGCATACCATTTCAAAACTAATGAGAAGAAATCTAGTTATTGGAATGCCTGAACTTAAATTTGAGAATGATTAGATCTATGATGCTTGCCAATTAAGAAAACAAGCTAAAACATCTTTCAAAGCTACAAAGATTATTTCAACCTTTAAACTTCTTGAATTGTTGCATATTGATCTATTTGGTCCAATCAACATAACTAGCTTTGAAGGTAAATCATATGGTTTTGTGATAGTTGATGACTATTCTAGATATACTTGGGTTTACTACCTTGCTCACAAAAATGATGCATTACTTGCATTTGCAAATAATTGTAGGAGAGTTCAAAATGAAAAAAGACTTCTCATTGTTAGCATTAGAAGTGATCATGGAGATGAGTTTTAAGGAGATGATTTTGAAAACTTTTGTAATAAAAAAGGGTTGGATTAGTACCCGAGCATTTAGTTCATTGGTTGGTGCATTATCCCTCTGTCTAAAGAGTAAGGCTCGAATCCTCCTTCGCCCAATTATATAAAAAAAAAGGTTAGATCACAACTTCTCTACACCTAAAACACCTCAACAAAATGGGGTTGTTGCGAGAAAAATCAAATGTTAAAAGAAATGGCTCGAACTATGTTTTGTGAAAATAATTTACCAAAGTATTTTTGGGCAGAAGTTGTCAATACAGTAGCCTACATTCTAAACACAGTTTCAATAAGGGCCATGATATCTAAAACTCCCTATGAATTATACAAAAATAGAAAACTAAATATTTTCCATTTTAGAAGTTTTGATTGTAAATGCTTTGTTTTGAACAATGGAAAACATTTCTTGGAAAGTTTGATGCTAAGAATGATAAGGCAATATTTCTAGGATATGCATTGAACTCGAAAGCTTATAGAACTTTAACAATTGAAGAGTCCGTTCATGTTGATGAAACTAATACTTTGCAAAAGAAAGTTTTTGTTGATGATAATGATGCAAAGGACCTTGAGAGACAAATGGAAGATATGAGCTTGGAGAATAAGAAAAATAATAAGGAAAACTCTCTTAGAAGAGAAATAGAAGCGCCAACTTTAAAAAATTCTACAAAGAGCTCAAAGTCAACACAATGATCTTCCAAAAAGTTAGAAATATGTCAAAGATCATCCATAAAAGTAGATTTTTGGTGATCCTTTAGAAAGAGTTAAAACTAGAAGAAGAGTTAAAGAAACTTGTTAATACTCAGCTTCCATTTCACAAATCGAGCCTAAAAATTATTAAGAGGTAGAAAAAGAATAAAGCTGGATATTGGCCATGAAAGAAAAACTTAAACAATTTGATAGAAATAGAGTATGGCCTTTGGTTTCGAGGTCATTCAATCAGTCAATTGTTGATACAAAGTGGTGTTCAGAAACAAGATAGATGAATAAGGTATTGTGATAAGAAACAAAGTTAGGCTAGTTGCTCAAGGATATAATCAAGAAAAAGGTATTGAATATGATGAAACCTTTGCTCTTGTTGCTAGAATAGAAGCCATAAGATTATTGCTTGCATTTGCATGTCTCATGAATTTTAAATTATTTCAAATGGATGTGAGAAGTGCATTTTTAAATAGTCTTATTCAAGAAAAAGTTTATGTCAAACAACACCTCGAGTTTGAGGATTTTGAAAAGCCTGACTATGTTTTCAAACTGCGTAAGGCTTTGTATGGATTAAAACAAGCTCTAAGAGCTTGGTATGAAAGACTCTCAAAGTTTTTAGTTGAAAAAGGGTATATAGAGGAAGTATTAATACAGCACTGTTCATTAAGAAATACTTGAATGGTTTAATTATAGTTCAAATTTATGTGGATAATATTGTATTTTGTGTTACTAATGAAGCTTTGTGTAAGAACTTTACTGAAGAAATGCAAGCTGAGTTTGAAATAAGCATGATGGGTGATCTAATATTATTTCTTGGCGTCTAAATCAAACAATGTGAAGATGGTATCTTTATCAATCAAGAAAGATACATCCAAGACATACTGAAAAAGTTTTATTTGTTGAAGTTGAAGTCAATTAGCACATCAATGAGTCCCTCTACCAAGCTTGATAAAGATGAAAAAAGAAAGAGTATTAATCAAGAGTTTTATAGAGATATGATTGGCTCTTTGCTCTACTTAACTGCTAGTAAACCTGACATACAATTTAGTGTAAGCTTGTGTGCACGTTGTGAATCACATCCCAAATAGTCATATTCAACAGCCGCAAAAAAAATCTTTAGGTATCTCTTAGACACACAAAGTTTAAGATTATGGTATCTAAGAAGATCATCTTAAATCTTATTGGATACTCTTATACTAATTTTGCTATAAGTAAAGCAGATAGGAAAAGCACTAGTGGCACTTGTCAATTTCTTAGAAATATGTTTGTGTCTTGGTGAAGTAAAAAACAAAACTCTATAGCAATTTCAACAACTAAAGCTGAATACATATCCTTAGGAAGTTATTGTGCTCAAATTATATGGATTAAACAACAGTTAAAAGATTTTAGAGTAATCATGCATAATATACCCATATTTTGTGATAACACGAATGCTATAAATATCTCAAAAAATCTAGTTTAGCACTTTAGAACCAAACGTATTAAAATTTGACAACATTTTATTCGAGATCACATGCTTAAAAGAGATATTAAAATTGAATTTGTTAACACTATGCATCAACTGTCAAATTTCTTCACTAAACCTCAAAATGAAGAACGATTTTGTGAGGTTAGGAGAAATCCAGGAATGCTTAATGTAAATGAGCTTTAGGTAAATCTCTTGAGTTTTCTTTTTATAAGATAGTAGAGACTTAGTCGATCAAGAAAATCATTTAGTTGATTAAAAACATTCTGTGTTGATATTCCTTTTATTTAGAATGCTTAACTTAGTCAGTTAAATGTAAAACTTAATTTGCTAAGAAACTGAAATAACAAAAATTTATCTTAAGGAAAAAGAAAAGGAGAACAGAGGAAAAGGAAAAGGAAAACGGTCTACCTAAAAACCAAAAATAAAAGCCAAAATTTTAAATTTTGAAAAAAGGATATCAGACCCTATTTAAAGAAGGAGAGTGATAACCTTTCTTAACTCCACACCCTCTCTTTATATTCTCTCTCATTTGAAACCATTCTTTTCAAAACAAAAATCCCTCATCTCAAAATTTTCAAATCCTAAGTCTAACTTGCCAAGAATGATGGCCAAATCTTCACTACCAAGTGATTCTTTAGAAAAAGAAGAAAGGGAAACATCCCATGGAAGATAGTCCACCATCCAAGGTTTAAAAGAAAAGGAAGAAGAATGAGCCAGTTTTAGTAACTAAAAAGAAGAGGAAAAAAATAGAAAGAGAAATCATCAAAATCAAAGAAAAGGATGGAAAAAGGAAAATCCAACAAAAAAGGTAACTCTTCATCCTCAAAATTTAGGAATAAGATTCATAAGGAAAGATTAGGAAAATAGAGAATACACCCATCTCCTATGAAAAATACACTGGTTGGGATAGTTTAAATGAAGTTTTAGAGATTAAATAGGGTCTAGCAAAATATTTTAAGAAAATAATATTGAAGAAATTAAGTGTTTTTAAAAATAAAACTAATAGTGCTAATTTTATCAGAAAATTCTACTTTAGCATTGCATTAGATAAAACTGAGCTTGATGATCCAAAAGACATTGTTAAGGATGGTATTAATGTATTTCTAAATGGGAAAGAATTTGTGGTTACTGCCATAGATCTAGGAAATTTGCTTTTGAGGAAGTATTAATTATGGATTTGCTTCATTAGATAATAAGAGAAGAGCAAATAGAAAAAGAAATAGTAAGAAGAAGAGCAAAGAATCCAACGCCTACAAGAGCTTCCCCTTAATCGGTTCACATCACAGAAAAAAGTGAACCTACTGACAAAGTAAAAAGGAAAGCAGTGCATCTACACAAGATGGATCCAAATCTACTGAAAAAGGCAAAAAGACGATGGCAATGAAAACTAAGTTCTTCAAAAGAAAAATGTCTTCCAGGTTTACTGACAAAGCTAGATCCTCAATCAAATCCTCTAACCAGGATCCTCTCCAAGTCTCAAACACTTTTTCCCTTGATTCCTCACCTCAAAAATTATCACCTTTGTCATCTCCCAGACCCCTCAATGTTCACTATGGGACTGATGAATCCACCCCTTCTAACTCCTCTTAAACTAGCAAACAATCCTTGTTTTACTGATGACAAAAAAGGGAACAAATTTGAAATAACAATATAGTAATTTAGGAATTTGATTCTAATGATGTGTAGTTATTTATGACATTTTGCTATTTTAACTTCTAATGGTTAGTGTTTGGATGCTGATAACTTACTCCTTGATATGATACTATGTTATCTTTGTTAGCTTTGTTGGCATGTTAATGACGTTTGATTTTAGAATGGATATTGTTTATTGATGATGATATGTTGATGATAGTTGGTTATAGTTTTGGTAATATCTTGTCACTTATTATTGATTGTTCTACAAGCTTGTATGAATATTTTTTGTTAAATATCTAAATCAATGTCTGTTATTTTCATTAAAAAATAGATAAAAATTAACTGGCCTGCTAAGTTGTATAACAAAATAACTTGGAAAGATCATGCATACATTAAGGGGGAGCACATAGTCAGGGGGGAGAAATTCCTCATCTTGTGCAATACAAAAAGAACTAATAGACACTGTGCTATAAATCAAAGAATGTTTTGTCATCATCAAAAAAGGGAAGATTGTTGACTCCATAAGTTTTTGATGATAATAAAATATTCTCACTCATTAATGTCTAACTATACTACTTGAATTTGCAAGTTAAAAATGTATGTCAATATAAATTAATCACTAGAAAGTAAATATCAAAACTTATTAGAATAAGGAGTTACAAATGAGCCACAAAACAGAAAACTCTTAGTCAAATAATCAACGGTCGAATAATCAACGGAGTTAGTCAACTAAAATCCAAAAGTGAAGTTGGGTAGTTTAAAGATAGTAAGCTCTTAATCAGTTAAAATCTTATTTAACCAGTTAATGGAGTAAAGTAGATTGCAAGACAGAGAAAACTTAATCGATCAAGAAGTATGGTTAGCCAACTAAAAACTCACGGCAAAAAATTTGATTAGTGAGACATAGAACACTTAATGGACTAAGAAGTATAGTTAGCCAGCTAAGAGCTCGCTGCTAGAGAATTGAATTACAAAATAGAAAGGACTTAATTGACTAAGAAGTATGGTTAGTTAGATAAGAGCTCACTACTAGAGAATTTGATTACAAAATAGAAAAGACTTAATCGACTAAGAAGCATGGTTAGTTAGCTAAGAGCTTACTACTAGAGAATTTGATTACAAAATAGTGAAGACTTAATCGACTAAGAAGCATGGTTAGTCAACTAAAAGCACATTGTCTAAAAATTTGAATTTGAATGCTTAAAGATAGATAAATGACTATAATTGACTTTAAATTGTTTTCAACAGTTTAAAGCTGTCAACATCTATCAGAGTTGGTTTTTTAAGTATAAAAGACATCCCTAAAGGCTAACAAGAATATAAGATGCTTCTAAGATCAAAGAACGCTCAAAAATAGCAAAAACTTTCTCTATCCTGCTTGCACTTTACTTTAATCTTTATAATAAAGTTTAGCACTTCATCTTGTACTATTCAGATCAAGTTAGTGATCATAAGTACTTTTTTATACCTATTTTTCTTGATTACTTAGAGTGTGTGAGTCACTTTAAAGGGATTAATCAAGTTTGGGTTACCTTGATTGGTTTTATTGGCTCTAACTCAGCTTAGGAAAAGTTTGATTGGGGTTTTGGTTAATCCCATGAAAAGCTATTGTTAAAGGTTGTAGCTAAACCTATGTAAAGCCATTGTAAAAGCTTGGTGGAAGCTTGGAAATTCCACTGATTATAGTGATTTGGTTTGAAAATCCTTGATTGGAAGATCAAGGTAGTGGATATAGGTCAAAAAAACTAAACCACTATAAATCTTTGTGCATTGTCTACCCACTTTTATTTTTCATTTCATTCTTCTTTAAACCATTCATTCATCTAGCATTTAACTTCTCATCATTGACCTTTAACTAACCCCTAATTAGAAGTCAGGTTTAGTGACATTCAAAAAAGTGCTATTTACCCCCTTTTGGCACACATCTTTAAGACCAACAATAGATACATTTCCCAATGTTTTGATACATTCTTGCCAAGATGAACAATACAAGGTGTACAAGGGATTTTCTATCAATACATTCTTGAATTTAGCTGGTTCATAGACTACAAGCAATTAAATTAAGTGTCAATAAAAAATAAATATCCACTCTCAAGGATCAATGACCTATTTGGTCAGTTACAGGTTGTAGTGTGTTTTTTTAAGATCGATTTACACTCAAGGTATCACTAATTGAGAATTCCATAAAGTGATATACCTAAAACAACGTTTCGATCATGTTATGGACATTATGAGTTCTTGGTGATGCCATTTAGACTCACCAATGCACTTGCAACTTTTATGGACTTATTAAACAGGGTCTTTTACGTGTATTTGGATAGATTTATGGTTATGTTAGATGACATATTGGTATGGTTTAAGAGCCTAAAGGAACATGAACAATATTTGAGAATCGAGTATAAATTATATGCCAAATTTTTGAAGTGCAAATTTTTGTTGAATTAAGTCAGTTTCTTAGGACACGTTGTGTCTGAACAAAGGGTACAAGTGGATCCCAATAAGACAGAAGTTATGGGGAATTGACCAAGGTCAACATTTACAATAGAAGTTATGAGTTTCCTAGGTTTAGCTAGATATTACTAACGTTTTATGCAAAGCTTTTCTAAGCTTGCATCCTTTTTGAAAAAAAATGACTAAAAAAAGAGTAGGTTTGATTGGTCTGATGCATGTGAGACTAGTTTTTAGAGACTTAAGACTTGTCTCACTTCTGTGCTAGTGTTAAGCCTATCGTGTGGATCTGGAGGATATATAGTGTATTGTGATGCATAATGAATTGGATTAGGTGTGTATTGCTACAACATGTGAAAGTCATAGCATACACCTCCCAACAACTAAAGAAGCATGAATAGAACTACCTTACGCATGACCTAGAGTCGATAACAATTGTATGCATTTTGAAAATTTGGCACCGTTATCTTTATCATGAAACGTGCGAAATATATACCGATCCTAAAAGTTTGAAGTATATATTTTAGTAGAGGGATTTAAATTTGAGACAATGTAAGTTGTTAGAGTTATTGAAAGATTATAACTACACCATACTCTACCATCCCAACAAAGCGAATGTGGTAAAGAATGCTCTGAGTTCGAAGTCAATAGAGAGTTTGGCACATGTTACGACTGGCAAGCAATCCTTGATGAAGAGTTTGTATGTTCTGGGCAATGTGGGAGTACACATTGAGGCTAAATTCCTATTCCTTGATGGCACATTTTAGAGTCCAACCAATGATTTTAGATTGAATTAAAGTTGCCTAAGACCAAGAAGAATATTTGGGGATATGAGCGAAGATAAAGCTCGAGATTTTGTTTATTGCATCGATGATTTAATCAAATATCGATCATGAGTTTGGGTGCCGAATATAGATGATTTAAGAAATGAGATACTAGAGGAGGCTCATGTCACAGCCTATGCCATAAGTCTAAGAGCCACCAAGATGTATTATAATTTAAAGTTTATTTACTAGTGGCTAGGATTAAAAAGAGACATGGTTGGATATGTCTTAAAGTATTTGACATGTCAACAAGTGAATGCTGAACATCAAAGACCTTTAGGACTATTGCAACCATTACTAATACCCAAGTGGACGTGGGAACATATAGCAATAGATTTTATGACAGGTTTACCACAAGCTAGGGGTGGCTATGATGCCTCCTAGGTGATAATTGATTGACCGATCAAGATTAAGTATGGAGCAGCTTTGTATACCTAAATTTATATGAATGAGATTGTAAGGCTGTATGGTATTTCAGTAATGATAATGTCCAACAGGGGATCACAATTCACGAGTTAGTTTTGGTAAAAATTGCAAAAAGCTTTAGGGACACGACCAGATTTTAGTACGGCTTTCCATCTGCAAATGGACAATCCATCCGAGCACAACATTTAGACACTCAAAGATATGTTAATAGATTGTGCTCAATTTTGGAGTCTCATGGAACCATTATTTGCCTTTGGTCTAGTTTGCTTATAATAACAGCTATCATGCCACAATTGGTATGGCTTCGTATGACGCTTTGTACGGAAAAAGATGTTGGTCACCTATTGGTTAGCATAAAGTTGGGAAGCGAAAACTCTTGGTGGTTGGTGATGGTCCAAAAAGCTGAGCGAGGTGTCCATGTGATCCAAGGGAGGATGCTAATGGCTCAAAGTCACCAAAAGTTCTACGTTGATAATAGGCGAAAACCTTTGGAGTTTAAAGTTGGCGACTATGTATTTTTGAAAATCTCACCAACTAAAGGAGTTAAGAGATTTGGAAGGAAAAGGAAGCTAAGCCCTAGGTACATTGGGCCCTTAGAGGTACTAAAGAGCCTAGGTGTAATTGTTTATCACTTGGCATAATCACCAAACTTTTTTTATGTTCATTTGGTCTTCCATGTATCCATGCTTTGGAAGTATGTTCCAGATCCTTCGCATGTGATACAATATGATGACGTCTAGTTACAAAATGAACTTAGTTATGAGAAGTAGCTTGTAAAAATTAGATCAGTCAGTAAAATGGCATCGCTCCAAAGATATTGCTATGGTGAAAGTATTGTGGCAAAACCATTCAGATGGAAAAGCCACATGGGAACTTAAGGAGGAAATGTGAGAGAAGTATCCCTATTTATTTGAGGCTTAAAACATAAACTAAGAGACAACTAAGTAGGCTAGATCTAATTAATTGGACACACGCTTGGTATTTATCCCCATGTGAACTCATTTGAGCAACTTTGACCCAATAGTTTGGGTTTTTCTTTGGAATTTTCAACCCAAGTAGGTAACTTTTCTTTTTATTTTTTTATAATTAATTTAATTGACTTTTTTTTAGCATTTGGATTAAAGTACCTTTGAACTATTTTTTAAAATTAATTATGATTATGGTTTTTATTTTTGTTTTTAATTTTATTTTTATTTTGTGCATCATTTAAAAGTTAAGAGTTTTCATATATTTATGGAAATCCTCTAAAAATGGAATTTCAAGAAGTTATAAGTGATAATTTCTTGAAAATTTCTAAGCAAAAGATTTTTCTTGAATTCTACCATAAGTGTTAGAAATTTTAAATAATATTTCAATATCATAGAGTTTTTGTTTATTTGGGGAAAATAAAAATAAAATTGAACATTGAATTTAATACGGCTAAAAAAACATAATTAATTAGGTGCCAACTAAATGGGCATTATGAGGGTACTAATACCTTCCTCACACATAACTATACTCCTAAACCTAAATATGTTTTGTAGACTAGAGCTTATTTTTTAAAATAAACTTAAGTCAAGCCCAGGAATTCATTAGGGAAAATAGATTCACTTAAGTGATCAATTGTACCTAAACAAAAAAGATTGATGGTGACTTTTCTTAAGTCGAATTGTTGAGTTTTAGAACTCACACATTATGATAGCTTGACGACTTCCTTTTGGACTCGAGAAACAAGCCAATAGTTAGTAATGTGTTGTCTTAGAAGCCTTGTATTAACAATAGTTCAATGTTTAAGTTTATTTTCCTCTTTTGTGGTTTTCTTTTCTTTATATATATATTATGTTTCTTCACTCACTCACCATGCATATTGTTGTTCAATTTTCTACCCACGCAAGTGTACGTATCGCAAAGTTAATATAAAGATGAGTAGAGTGTCAATCTCACAAAGAATTAAATTAATCTTAATTGTTAACTACTAAAATTAACACAACTTAATTTTATCTAATCAATTAAAATTAAAAAAAATTAAATTAATAAACTAAAAACTAAAACTACTATATCAGCAAATTTTACTTCTAGTGATTAATAGACCTAAAATTATGGTATCTTTCAATACTTCATCTAAATATTGTCTGTCTCTCTCTCTCTCTTAACTTAGTTTAATAGATCAAGTTGCTAACTAGAGTCCTAAATTATTTACAAGTCTCTGTTAAGTTTCTTATAAAAATATATCTCCTAATTAATTTACTATATGTCTATGCAAATTATATTGTAGAAATATTCATTAAGTTTGTGCTCTAATTTTAGCTACGTATAGCTTATAGGTGCATGTTTACCCTATATGCAAATCAAACTATCTAATCAACTAAGTGTATTCGATCATATGCTATTTTATTCAAGATCTACCTAAATCTCCTTCGTCAAGGTTTAACCTAGGTTTCCAATTCAATCTAATTGGTGATCAAGCAATTAGAAGTATTAAGAATAGAAAAAAATAAACAACCTAAATCTATCAACATAATCAAAAGAGAGATAAATAATTTAGACTACATAATGACTTTAATCATAATCTTAGATTAAAAACTCAGTTCCCCATCAAGTCACACATCATCATTGAATAAAATTTAAACAATAATAACAAAACCAAGAAAATAAGAGAATAAAAGGAAAGATAGAAAAACTCAAGAGTTATATTCTTGATCTCCAAATCTCCTTGAATCTTTCAAATTCTTCTTAGCTTCAATAATTCTTGTGGCTTGACTCTCAACTGTTAATCTGGTGTTTCCTCGTTATCCCCTTTTCTCTTTCTCCGAAAGGTTTTTTTTATAGGCTTTGATGTTAGGCGAAGTTAGATAAAGGAAGATGTCAATTTCAGCTATAATTTTCTCATCAAACTATGTGAGTCACAGCCTTGTCCAATTAATTAACAGAAATAGTAATTGCTCTAAGACTACTATGGTGTGTCAACTTCAATAAAATTTTTGACCATCTTCTACATGGAACTGGGTGAAGTGGTAGACATGAAAGTTGTAGCTTTTTGTATTATCTTTCCAATGGTCAAGAATCGCTTCATTTGGAACTCTGTAGAGAAGTTATGGCTTAAATACCGAAACATGTGCAGTGAAAATCTACACCTTGAAATTGCTCACCGTCTTTTATTAAAATTCTTCTTTCATCAAACACCGAAAAAGTTATAAATAAATCAATAATAATCTATCTTAACCACATTAACACCAAATTAAGTATAAAATTAACTAAGATTAGATTGACTCTCCTAAAATAAGTAATTTAAAATAATTAAATAAAACTTACTAATTTTTATGCATTACTACAAAAACTAAGGTAAATTACTATCAAAATTAAGCTCAAATAATTTTATATAATAGCATTATCACATACATGCATAAGCCTTCAACCTTGGGTTTATCATTTTAAGAAAAAGTAAAGTACTGTGCTCTCGTGAGGTGATAACCTCCGTGTGGGCATGCAAAATACTTCCACTCATATTGAACCCTTTCCATTGGTAGCCTATAATGGGTGAAGATAGGGGTATCTTACTAGTCCAAAGTGGACAACAGTAAGAAACAATTTGGGAACCTTTAGTATTGTGTCTAATCCAAGCCTAGCATAAAGTGAACCTTATGGAACCAGCCTTAAGCCTTCCAACCTTATCACATAGAAAATACCCAAAGATAAGTACACATAATATTGGTATTATTTGTATTTATGCTAGCTTGTTTAATTTTTATTCGTGCATCTTGCATCAATCATATAAGGATATCTTTCATATGTTTTTTTGTATATATATTAACTTGTTTAATTTTTGTCAACCATACACTTGCATAATGAATCTATCATATAGGGATATTTGTCACGCGACATATGACAAAAAAAGGTTTCTATTACATACATGGAACATACAAGACCTAGTTCTGCCCTATATGAACAAGTTTTTAGTGTGAAAAAACAATATGAGGAAACTCAAAAAGGAAAGATAATTGTCTGATGGAAAGTTATGTTTCTATTTTGCCTGATAGGGTTCCTCTCAATCTTGAGCAAAATGATTCCATTAAATTGCTAAATATATGGAAGCAATGGAAGAAATCACAACAAGAAAGTTTCCAAAAGAAATATAGGCATATTACATCACTCCTCCAAATTGATTCAAATGATTAGTTGGTTAAAGTGATAATTTAGTTTTGAGACCCATCTTATTGGTGTTTCATTTTTAATGAGGTACACATGACACTAGCCATGAAAGAATATTCCACATTACTTGTCTTGCCTCTCTTAGATTCCATTAAGATGTACTATAGGAAACACAGGGTTAGTTGTCAGGCACTGCGTTGCCATATGTTATTATTGTGTTAAGGGTTGTACAAGATGAACTCGCTTATTAGCAAATGGCTTGTATATACTATGTTGAGTATTGTGTATAAATTATGTGCCGAAGGGTATTTTTATGTATTTGAATTTAAATAAGTTATATTATGAATATGTTTGATATTAAAACCCTTGGTTATCTATTGTGTAATCTAGTTTGATTCAAATTTCCAAGGCTTACTTGGGTTTCGTGGGCCTTGCTTACTAGGCTCATGCTCAGTCAGGCTCCCTGGCTTGGATCGTGACAATTAAGGCATTTTTATATCTTAAAAACATCTAGGCATATTGCAAGATATAATCCTCAAATAAAAGTATTATTCCAATAATTATCTTACAAAAGTTTAAGCATTTATATCAAAAGACATAGTTTTTGAGCGACAATATAAAAAAATAATTTTTCATATCCAAACTTTTAAGTAATAGTGTTTTTCAATTTTCTCATAACATTTTGATTTAGAGGTGTTTTTCCAATATGTTATTTTACCAAGAGACATAATTTTCCACATAAAAACCACCTATAGTCCAATAGTCAAACTATGTCATTTTATGTGACATAACAGTCGTAACGTGCAGATCTAGGAACTCGATCGCTAGACTTAAAAAATTAATGAATCGCCACTAATCTTTTTCTAGGTGCGATTGGCCACCTATTGACTCAGTTCTAATCGATGATATCTTAAATTAATTTTAAGTTCATCGAAAGAATGATAAACCAATTTACGATTTTTAAAGTTGGGTTCGGGAGTATGATTAATCACGGGGAAATATTAGCACTCCCGTGACGCTCGTTCTATGAATGATACCACTTAATTATAAATTATCCTATTTAAGCCCTAATTCTTAAGTTTATTATGTTTTTTTAGTTATTATTTATTTATTTTATCCTTTATTTTATTAGCAAATTAAATTATTTTATTTGGCTTTAAAGGAATGAAGTGCACATGATGTGCTCGTGAAATGCATGGTATAAAATATAAATAATGTTGGACGAAAACCTTTTATTGAGGATATTTCCCAGATCCGCCTATCATACTAATGGGATCTTGGGATATTCTCTCACCTATAGAATTATCCGAGAAACTTACCTTCATAAATTTGACAAATAAATCCCATCCTCGGGGTAATCATACACGTTTTAGTGAAAATAATATTTTCGTGAATGCAAACCTATTACGAGTAGAATCCTTTTTATTAAAGATCTTCGCTAGACCCTCTCATCGTACTGGTAGGATCTAGAGATATCTTTTCAATTAAAAAATTTTTCGAAGAAAACTTGCCTTTGCAAGATCCTTCATAAACTCCCATCATCAAGATTTATACTCGTATACATAAATATCTACATGCCATGACATTTATGATGCATCAATGATGTTTGATGTGCTTATGAAATTTAATACTTTGTTTCTAAATCCTCCTATTCTTCTTTGTTATTTCTTTAAGATTTCATTTATTGTTTTTCTTTGTAAGCATGCATATTATGAATTATACTTTTATTATTGTTTAGGTGACTATTTATTTTATTATATAGATTTTCTTTTTGCCTAAGTTTTATATCTTTTGAGCAAGATATCTTATTTCATAGTTATTATTATTTCCTAATATATCTTTTAATTCAACTTTCTCCCTTTGTTATTATCTACTTTATTTTTTTAATGACCTTTATAAATCTATTTTTTTGTAACTAAATATTTATCTTTTATATTTATTATAAATTTACCATCATTGAATATTTTGTTATTCTTTATTTATTTATTTATCATCATGTATATTATTATTTTTCACAATTCTATATCTCTCTTTTGACACCTTAAGTAAATATATGTCATTTGTTCTTTTACATTTATTATTATATTTTTTTGTTGTTTATATCTTAAATAATTAAATATATAATTTAGTTTATTTAGAATTAAAACATCAGAATTTAAAATTAAGACCGCCACATCGTATTGGTGGAGTCTTAATTTAAATCCCGAACTAAAAAAAATTCATTCGAAATTACGACTTTTCGCGTTCCAAATGAACATCCCGTCATCGGTGTAACTTATACATTATTCCCGTGATTAATATTATTGTACTTTAAGACTTGATTTTCTATACTCTTTTAACTATTAAGGTTGATTCTAATACATCTTTTGTTATAATTCTTATTTGACTTACCTTACCATTTTTTAATATTTGACATCAAATGTCGACCCCCTCTCCTAAATATTCCACCCTATTATCACATAAGGGTATATTTTATTTTATTCTTAAATATATTTTCTATTCACTCCCTTTTATAATATTCTCTTTTCTTTTTTTCATTTTATACTCATTAACTAAACATATTTTTATAATACAATGTATACACATATTTTACATATTCCCTTCATATTTTTCATATCCAAATACGTCCCATCCACAACTCAATAATTTCCAACTTTTGCTTAATTTAATCCATATTTTTTCTAACATCTATTTGCTTTATTCATTTATCTCCTTTTTTATCTTTAATATTTTCTTTGTCTATCTAGATCTATCACTATAAACATATTTTATTTAGACATTTATCTTTTGTTTTGCATATATGTTTCACTTACCTAAGTTTATATATTTTGAATAAATCTTCTCTTAAGTTTAAGTTCTTTTTATGGCCAGACATTTTTTTAAAAAAATATTATTTCTTTATATGTTTTTTTGCTATTATTATTTTTATATTCTTCTATTAGTATTAATTTCCTAACCCTAAGAATATCATCTAGAAATTTCTAGAACATTATGCTAAATAATTTAAAATTAATTCTATATCATCAAGCAATAAAGCATAAACTAAATAAAGTGGGTTAGGTCCAACTAAACCAAACCACAACTGCCCAAACAACTCAAATTATAATAGATCCACCAAACAAAGGTACAAAATTTTTACCTAACTAGGCTAAGTTGGCCCAAGCTAATCAACCTGACCCATGATCTACACTAAAACGCATCGTCCGGTGCCTTGCATAGCAACCCTTAGTGTGGCAAAAACGGAGTCGTTTGATGCATGGAGAAGGGCTTTCGGTGAGTCATAAAACAATGTTGTTTCAAACCCTACAAACCCTAGGTTTTTAAGCCTCTTTTTCTTCCTCCCTTCCCACTTTCCTTTCTTTTTTTCTTCTTTTTCTACTCGACGGCTACTCTGCCCTCTCTCTACCTGATAATCTCTCTTTCCTTTCTCTTTCCCCACCGATGATCAAAAAATCGAAAACCAAAACTCTTTAAATCTCTCCGATTTGAAACTAAGCCTACAACTTTCTAAGAAATCCCACAAAGAGAGAAAGAACCAAAAAAAAGAAGAAAAGTTTCCCCCTTTTCCCCGATTCTTTCTAGCTTCGGCATCTTAGGGCTTCTTCCTTTCTTTTTATTCTTTTATTGTGGTTTTTCAGCTGCTAGGTTTCTTAGGGTCTTTGGTTTCTTCCAATTTTCAAAAGAAAGAAAGGATTCTTAGGGTTTTTTTTTTTCAAATTCCTCGCCTCCCCTAGAAATTTGGGCAACGGGTTGTTATAAAGCTACCCTTAGATGCTGGGGATGCAGCCACTTGGGCACCCCCAGCATCGGAAGGCCATTGCCAGATGCGAAAATTTTGCATTCGGCATGGTTAATCCGTCCATTTGCACCCTGCTAAGCTGTTTGTTTCTCTTTTTTTATCTTATTTTTTTTTAATTTTATTCTGTGTCTCCAGAACGTTCTAGGATCATTGAGTTTTAATCTTTATTAACTTATGTTTAGTGCGATTGATCTATTTCAAATCACGTAATTGCATTAGGCCTATTTGTCAATGACAAGCCCAAATGTTAAGCTTAATGGCCTCATTGCTTGTCCACATTTCCATGGCCTCAAACCAATTTAGTATTAGGACTTGATCTGATATTTTAAAGTCCACAGGACTTTTAACTAATTTTTGAATATAAAATAAAGTAATGAAATAAGAAAGATACATAAAAGATGAAAGACTAAATAAACAAAAAAGCTAATAAAATAAATAAATAAATAAGGAGATTAAGACACATATAAAGCTATAGTGTCTACAATAACCTTTCAATTGATATGATTTTTCAATAATCACAATTTTTCGTATGAAAAAACATAATTTTTCATTTACAACATTTCATATAAAAAAACATAACTTTTATTTTAAAAATGCACCAACAATGAGAATAAAAGACTCGAACACAATTGAGCTAATGGCAATCAAAGAAACCTTTACGTTATTCGCAGCCTTGAGGTGGTGTAATTCACATGGATTGATGGTCGAGTCAGACTCAACCAATGCCATTCAATGGACAAATAATCCTTCACTTGCCTCATGGAGGACGAGAAGAATTCTGAACCATATTAGTAGCTTGAAGAACAAAGTGTAGAACTGGTCGGTGGTGCACACACCCAGATCGACTAACCGCTTGAGCAGGGGTTGAGCGGGTCTAGGAACTACTGCAGCTGTATAATTAATTACAAGCTCTGTATGAGATCTTCCCAGTGTGGTGATAGTGTATCTAGTTATCTTTGCTGCCGCCGATATTTGGATTAAGATTGTGGGTTGAGTTTGGGATGCAAATCCATGCGGTATCTCTGTTGTGGTGCGGAAGCAGATTGTTCTGTTACAAGGTTCTATTAAATTGATTCGATGTGAATGTGAAGTATAGCCTAAGGGGGAGTTTGAGGTAGCCTAAAGGGGCTACGTTGCAGTTGTGATATCATGAATGATGAGCTAACCACCTTTTGCCTGCTGTGTGCTTACTCCACTGCAATGAAATTTCGTACTATTCAAAAAAAAGAAAACTTGGTTATTAGCGTATTGGTACTTGAGTACCATTCTACTCTGTCCAGAACAAAAAATGTGGCGCACTGAGTTTCGAAAAGGACCCTCTCATAAGTGGTCCAATCTTGAATAAAATACATGCCCCAAAAATACAGGATTGCTTACCACAGACTTCAACGTTAATGGCACAAATACAGTTGGTTAAATAAATTTATTAATCTCATTAAATCCCCTAACGTGATTCAATTAGAAAATATCAAATGCCCCAAAACGTGCGAATGCACTTTTTATCTATTAGTTTAATCAATTCGATAGCATAAATCAGATGAAATAAACAATCAACTCGAACATTAAATTTTTTATTTTTTTGGAAGGCTTCATCTCACTGAAAATAAACTGTACAGTTTCGACAAGGGATGCAAAAAGACCTTGTCAGATACGCATATTAACAGACCCCAGCAAGCAAGGGGCACGGCGAAGAGATCACTAAATACACACAGAAATGTAAATATACTTATTGTCAAACTAAGTGCTCAAGTGCGCCAATTTGTTCCCGCTTCTCTTTATCTTCTCGACAACAGTTACGATCATGTAGTACAATTTTCATTGTACAGATCATTAAATTCTCAATCAAAAGTATATTCGAGTATTTGATTCATTAATTGATGTATGATATTTTATCATAAAAGTAAAATTGAAACTCTTTTTTTAATTATAAAAAAAATTCCTAATCAAAGATCTCTTTCAGATCACGAAAACTCATTTAACAAAATAAATTGTCTACCCCCAATACTTTTTTTTTACTTTTTTTTTTCTTATGAAAATGATAAATATATAATTTTTCTTTTTCAAAACAAAAAGGTATGTAATTTTAACTTAATTTTATTCGTCTTCTATCATTTTATGACAAGTACTTTTTTTTTTTGAAAAGTGTCACGTACATCTCTTATTCACGGGAAATTGCACTAGTACAGAAAACGTGGACTTATTTACAATTCTTTAGGTAAAATATTTTTTTACAGGGTGAAATCTTAAAAGTGTAACTATTTAAATTTTTTGTTGTATTTTTTTTACATTTAGTAGAAATGTCGAAAGTATAATTTATACTAAATGTGTAATTTTTATAATTATATTTTATTCATTTTGCTGGTAAAAATTTGTATAATGATATCAAATTTACAAAATTGTTATTGTTAAAAAATATATAAATAAAAAGTTTTACTAAAAATATATTTAATTGCACATGGTAAAAATACGCAATCATGCATCAAATTTATTATAGTGTAAGTTGAAAGTAGGTACTTAAAAAAAATTTAAATATTTTAATTTGAGACCATAATTGATGAGTCATTATTAATTATAATTAATTGAACCGCCACCCAATTTGATTTCAAACAAATTCAATTAATTCTCAATGCTTGGAAAACCTTTGATGCCGTAGACGTTAGTGCCACCTAAGAAATATGAATGCGCGTAGCTTTTGCATATGTTTGAATGATGAGAAAGCAGTGTCGGCTCAAGGGTAAAGTGATGAAAGCAGTGACTTTAGCCTCAAATTTTATTAAGCTTTTTAATTTTATAACAATAACATAATTAATTATATTAAAAAATATATAAATTAAGATAATTATTAAAATAGTTATCTCTCTCTTAAGCCTATTAAATATTTATTTCCCTCCCTTTCACATCTTTATTTATTTTCAAGTATTTAATTTATTTCTCATGTAAAAGTTAAAATAATTAATAAAAAAATATATTTTCTTATTTTTTGAATTATGTGCTTGATAAAATTAAATTTTTTTATCACTATTCCATTTTTACAATACAATTAATTCTCAACTATTTTTTCTATTTTCAATCAAGTACTCGTCATATATATTTAATGATCTCTAATAACTTTTTTTCTCATCTAGTTCTTCTATTTGCAATCAATTTAGGGTAATATGTATTTAATGATCTGTAACAATTTTTTTCCTTTATATAAAATAAATTATTTTTTATTCAATCTATAATATCCATGTTTGAATTCTTCTTCCTCATTTGCTCTATCTTCTTTTACTTTTAATTTTCATCCAAAAAATACTTAGGAAGTCTATTATGTTATTATGTTCATAAAGTGGGAAGCCTCATTTATTATTCACAATAAGCATTTAATAAGTAGGTATTATTATTTTAATCTTTGCAGACTTTTTTGCTTTAATTTAAAATTTATATTATATTATTATATTATTTTTATTTTATGTGATAATTGATTTATTAAATTATAAATTTAATTAAAAATTCTAATAATTTTTTTTTAATTTCAATAACAAGGATTTCATTTGAATATTTAACTTTAAACTTTCAAGACTATTGAGTCGACCTTATTAGAAAGTATGAATAACCTGATAAGTCTCTTTCAATGGATCACTTCCACGAAAATATTATCATATGATGATTTAATTAGTGTGACAACTACGGATAAGATAAAACAAAAATATATAGCTTTAGTTGTCTATCTGATAAAGCTTTTGTAAAACATGATGCGGTAGCCAACTTTGTGATTAAGGCATTAATTAAATGCAAATTCAATGAATGGGTCTGAAATCATGTCAGTAAAATGACCCGTGACATTAGAATTCCTCAGTTGTCACTGGGTGGGGTGAGTTCAAGTTTGAAGCTCCAAAGATAGAAAATGGTGTGCCTTGTTTACGGATAGCCATATCAATAGCAGGAGCTTTTTATTTCTTTTACTGCTGACAAAACTGTATATTAGCAGAATATCTATTACTATTCAAAATAGAGCATGGCCACTCAAAAATTGTGGGCCTGAATCATCCTTCTAATATAATATTGTGGGATGCAATCAATTTTTTGGACCGCCAACAAAATGGGCAAAGCAAATGAAGCATGCAGCACACTTGCTGCGGAGACATTCAGGTCAAGAGGAAATGGACTATTCAGAAAGATAACCTTTACTAGCACAACAAAATGTTTCAACTTTCCGATCAAATGATGAGACAATTGATTTTAATGGAAATATATATAGTAGTAGAAATCAATATAATGGCTATGTGGAAAGTCAACACAAAGGGTTGCATTAGTGATCGTATACATTATTATTGAAGATCACTTAGAAGATTCCTCCAGTAGGACCCTAATTAGGCGCAAGGTTAGGTTTAGCCATGCCGTGGAAAGGGCCCCCTCTTTGAAAGCCTATAGCTAATTCAATTCTCTACACCCTCTAACCGGACGGAACGCCTCCCTCATGTGTCTTTGGTTTTCTTGATTTTTCCCTCTTCTATTGATGAGGTGGGTAAGTCTGAAAACTGCTTTTAACAATTTCCATCTTGTTTATGACCTTTATTTATTATTTCGAATGCTCTTTTTTTAATTAATTACCAACCTATAATGCTAATTAATAGAACCAATAGCTAGCTAGACAAACACTTAACATTGTTTTTTTCCTTCAAATTACATTTTTTATTTATATTTTAAAATACATAGAAAAAATCAACAAGTGATAATTTTAGGGAAGCAATGGAAAATCTACTAACTATGTAAGTCTAAGATTATTTTTTTAAGTGCAAGGAGTAATACAAGTGGAATAATTTAGATATTTCTGTGGAGAAAATCTGTGGAGAAAATCTGTCAAAATGTTTCAATGAATTTCCATCGAAATTTAGACAAAATTGATTTTTGCATATTTCGGACAAATTGCTGACACAATTTTCATCAACTTAATTTTATCTGACAAAATTTTCTACAACTAATTTCTTTGAAAATAGTCTATTATATTGTGGTGAATTAGGTTCGAGTGACCAAGATTATAATTTTGAAACACAAGTAAAATTGAAAGCAAGAATTAGAATTAAATAAAGAAATAAGATTAATAATTTTGATACTTAAATAAATATTTGGTTCAATGATAAAATTGCATAATCTCTTTTCAAAAAGTGAGTCAGAATGAAATTTCTCCATAAAACTCGAGTAGTTTCACCCCCCTCACGTGGGTCACGCAATTTACTCTTTTCAAGTGGCCTGCTGCATTTGGAGGATTGGAAGCTAATTTGCAAACACACAAAGAAAGGGCAACCTAGCTAGGGTGAAGTATCACACACCCAAAACTAATACTAGCTTTCATGTTAAAAACACATTGCAAATTATGTTTTTCACTTTTTCCTTATATTCCTAGTGGTGAAATCTGGCAATTATTCTGTATTCACTCGACAACAAACACTAAAAGCCATGTCTTCCATTTACACATTTACAGCAATTATAACAGAAAGAAAGATATAGCACTAACTTTTTTTTTCTTTTTAATAAAATAAATTGTTATGTAGAAAAAATCTATTCCACTATGAACAGAAAGAAGGATACAAAGAACTAGTTGGCTTTATTTTATACTGTGCAAACATTTCCCCACCCTAACTCCGTATACCCTTTCCACACCTAATATTTATTTAGCAAATAAATAATAAATTATAAAGAAAAAGAAACATTTAACCCCACTATAAAACTACAGTCCATGTGCATGGTTGTTAATCCAATTCGGCACCACTATTTCCTGCTGAATCATCAGAGAATCTGACTCCTTCCCTCTTCAAAACCAACTGGATCTTCACACCCGAAAACAAAGTTTAAGTTTTTTATGATAAACCTTTTTACTGCCCTTACAATTTTTTTTTTCGCCATGGTAAATACTATAGCAAAAGGGCCTTTTCCATGCCTCACTTGATGTCAGCTTTGATTAGAAGCTTCCCTTTGTTGTCTCACTCGGCAGTGCCAATGGGAGCAGTTTTGTTTGCTACTAGCTCAAAAGCATTCCTTTCATATTCCTCTTCTTCACTTTCTCCAATATCTTCTTCATCTTCTTGAATCTGATCCCTCTCAGCTTCCTCCATCATCGCCTCTGCCTGCTGGCTAATTTCTTGTTGTTGTGGAGGCCATTGCTGCTCTGGCTGTACCATCAGTGGCACCATCTTGCTCTCAGGCTTAACCCCATAACCGGAAGAACCAACTGAATTCTCGTTTTTGCTGATTTTCTCTTTGTAAATAGCATCCAGCTGGTGAAAGTATGGGCATGTCTTGGAATCTTCAGCCCTTTTCTTGTTGCTTTCTTTGACTTTCTTGAAGTACTTGTTAATATTTTCCCATTTCTCTTTGCATCTCTTTGCGCTCCGACTATATCCAAGCTTTCTCATCCCGGCTGAGATCTCCTCCCATAGAGGAGCCTTAGGCCCATTTTCTTGGTACTTCACGTCAAGATTAGTTCTAAGCCCTATAAGAGCTTGAACTTCAGGTTTTGGCCATCGTGAAGGACTTGATAAAACCACGTTATTCGCTGCATTAGTCATTCTCGAGGTATCAAAATTCAAGGCTGGGGTTGGTGGCTGCGGTTGCGGCTGATGCAAAGGAGGTGGCAGCGATAAGGGTGCTGTTGGCGGAGGCGGTGTTGTTTGAGGATTTTCTTGTGGTTGCACTTGCACCGTGTTCGGTTGCTGTCCCGATATCTTTTGCAAGAATGCAATTACTGCAGCATCTTTTGCAGCTGCCGTGGATCGTTCTTGAATTAAAATCTCATGTTCTCTGTTGACCCGTGCCATTTCTTGAATTCTCCAAGCTTCTTCGCGTGCCGTTCTTTCCTGTTCGCACTTCTCGATTGTTCGCAAGAACTTGTTTTGCAACTCCTCTTGTTTCTCAATCACCTCCTTTGTCAGCCTCCTGAAAAACTCCTTCCATTTCCTTTTCTTCTTACTGCTTCCTTGATCTGAATCGTCATCAGATGCGGTTGAGGAAGAGGTAGAAGTGGAGAAAAGAGTTGATGAAATGTTGTGGAAAGAAGATGGAATACTATTGGAATAAGGACCTATAGAATGTATAGGAACTGCTTGTGTGGAAATGGTAGGGTTTATCGAAGGTGTGGCATTGGTTTGAGGTACATTGGTAGGGTTCATTGTTGTTGATGGGACATGGATATTGGAGGCAGTAGGAGGATTAGTCCAAGGCATTGCCGCCGATGTTGGGGTCGGAGTTTGAGGTTTTGGAGGTGATTGTGATTGGAGTGAGTGAAGATTCTCAAGGGCCTCTAATTGATCAAAGAACCTATAAGTCTTGCCATCAGTCTTGCCAGTTCGGCCATCTTTGGTTCTCTTGTGGTACTTGAAGACATTCTCGAATTTCTCCTTGCATTTCTTGGCACTTCGATGATAACCAAGCTCAGCCAGTTTCCTGAGAAAAACAGTTGCAAAACAGCCCTATTTCTGTTTACACTCTATTTCAAATTCGGCAAAAGAATAAAGTTTAAAAGCACTTTGCGACATTAATAAACATCAAAAGAACAAGAAGAACATAGAAAGTAAGACAGAAAAGAGGGAAAAAAAAAGAAAACCTAACCAACCAAGGCCACATGGGAAACTCACAACCCATGTTGGAAGTATCTGCAGGCATTTATTAGGCTGATAACGTTTCTTTTATGGAATTTTACTAAAATGGACAAAAGCCAAAAGAAACCATCTCTAGAAACCACAACTTTCAGCAGCTGGGATTACTCTTTGCAGCTTTTAAAACTTAAATGCTTGAGAAAAGGCCTTGACGAGAAAAGCTGAATTCAATTCCCTTGTAAACACTGAATTCAATGAAAACAGAAAACTGAAAGCCAATTCCTCTTTCCCAGAATCCAAGAAAACTGATATTGAATTACTTGTCAACTATGAATGGCATCTAACAAACTTGTAAGAGAAACCAGGATTCAGTTGAAAATCCTAAATCAGGTGATCTGCATGCATGATCACCTGACCTAGATAGCTTAAATTCTCAATCCCGTGAAGCAAAAACAAAACTAAAATAGATATTTTTACTCACCGGGAAACCTCTTCCCATAATGGACCCTTGAGACTTGAGTCTCTAAAAACAGCATCCATGTCGGAACGTATCTTCAATAAAGCCAGAGTCTCTTGCCTAGGCCATCGATTTCCTCCAAAACTCCGGTCACCTTCATCAACCCTACCCTTATCTTCTTCACCGGAATTTGAGCCAACCATGCCAATTTCACTGCCTTCATGGATTCCAGGCGCTGCCGAGGCATCGGCGGAGCTTTCTGCCATAGTTGAGTCCCCCAGCACAGGACTCTCTCTTAGCAATTACAGCTGAAAAAAGAATAGTATAACAAGAGAAGGGTGAATACTATCAAGGGGTTTTATGTAAGATAGGTGTATGGTGAATTTATTTATTTTATTTTTGGTGGGGATCTGCCTGTCAATCTCAACCCAAAAAAAGCAATTTCAAACAAAAACTTTTATTTATTTATATATATATATATATATTGTTTAATCTGTATGGAATCTTCAGTTATTTTTCGCTTTTGCCGGTGAAAAAAGAACCTTGCTGGTGAAAAAAGAACCCAAGTGGTTACTTGGGTTTTTATTATTATACATACATATATATATATATATATATATACAGACATACGCATAACAAGAAAATAAATATAAAAAATGTGGGAGAAGATAGATGGAATATAATACCTGTAAATGAAAAAGAAAAAAAAAATAGTATTATTATTATATTACGGATAGTAATGGAAAATTCATCAACAGCGGCAGATAGCGACGATGGGGATAATAAGTTGGGCCATGTAGGTCAGCTTTGCTTTTTGGGGCGTTTTGGATTTCAGTGGCCGTTGGCTACACTTGAGGTTGAAATTACAAACAGCCCCTAACATGCATCCCATTGACCCTCTTATCGTACAACCTAATTATTCCACTATTTTATTAGATCAGGTGATCACTGCACATATTGCTTTGCTTCAGTTCCACAATTCACATTTTCTTTTTCTTCCATCCTTGGTTCTTTCAACTTCCCCAAATTGCCCCTCCATTATTTCCAATTGAATATTTACATTTTTTCAGTCCTGTCAAAATTATGGTTACTTTTCTTTTGTGAACAATAACAACTCTTATTGTTGTTGTATATAATATTTATTTTTAATATTCTTTTTACTTTTTAGCATTAAAAATTATAATTTGTAGATGTTATAAATTTTTAACAAATAAGAGATAATCATGTTCAATAATCTTATAAATTTTGTCACCTCCCTTCTTACCATTTGAATTTGGAATCTCCAAATTGCCGTCTAATAGAGATGAACAAAATTGCCCCTGGATTATTAAGATTTATGGTCATAATGCCTAATTAATTGGCAAAACGGTGCGGACACGTGGGCAAAACGGGGTAACCACTAAGACGATTCGTGGGTTGACAAATCTTGCCTTCAAAGCAATGTAATTTAAAAAATGGGAATAAACTTATATGAATTGGATCGATGTTAGTGGTGTACACAGAATGTTGAAATTAAACTAGTTAGATGTAGGTCATTTTATTAGGCCAAGCCATTTATGAAGATGAAGTAAGTAGTGACCAATGTAGTTAGGCTGTGACCTACCGTAATAAATTGTATTGAAATTTCGCTGCCTAAGATATTGTATAATTAATTCCTCATCATTCATGAATTATTACAATTTCTGGGACCATATGGCTGCCTTGTTGAGTTGTTAGATGTTACTCTAATCTGTCATGAACATGGCTTGTATTGTCCCACGAGTGTAAAATGCTTGCTTTTCCTTTTTTATTTCCCTTTTATATCCAAGGTTTTCATTGATTGATTGCGAGTCGTTTTACATACAAAAATGACTCATAATATATATAGAGGATTTTTTAGTATTTTTTCATTTTCATATTTTTTTATATACTAAATTTTGACACACTGATTATGTCGATAAAAAATGAAAGTAAAAAAAGAATAATTATGTAACATAATAATATTTATATATAACAAAAATCAATTCAAAAATAGGACCCCACACCTAATTAGGAAAAATCAAAAGGACGTTTATATGCATGGTTTTGTATGTATCATCATTGCTTTATTTTATTTATTTATTTATTTATTTTGATAATCTTGCCAATTGAATTGATATTCTTATAACCCTTAATCACTTCCTTTGTAAATTAATATAGAAGATAGATTATTATTGATGATTAACAAGCAAAGCATTTAATAATTAGCCTAAGTAACTCCTATTTTGAATATATAAAATGGATTATGTAAGAAGAAATGAATAGAATTATCAAAATGCATCATAAATAGAATTGGGCATAAAGTTTTGACTTTGAATTTCTAATCTTCAAATTTCTACAAGCTAAATCAAACATGATTTCTATGAAATTTGTTTTTCTGAAGTTTTTATGGCTGGAGACGACCCCACAAAGTGGTTCAATCAAATGGGAGGATAATCTTTTAATAATAGTAGAAATTAAATAATTTGTTAAGTGAAACCTCTAGGGTTAGGAGAGTTGGAAGATAATGCTATCAACTCATCAGTTACTCAATTATTGACACAAGAAATTAACAAAAGGAAACAGGCAACATATAATGCAAGAAAATGGGACCCAATAATCAATATGACATTACAAGCATAATATTATGGTGGATTAGTTGCTAATACATACACGCAAAGCAAAAATCATCTCTACTCTAATACTTTTATATCTTGCTTACCATATATGTGACTGTAGCATTTGGAAAATATAAATTAAGAAGCGATAGCACTATGGCGTTTTATTATTATATTACACAGAATATTATTGGTATACTAAATAGTTTTTTTTTTTTACCATAATGAAAGAGAAAATTAATTTAAAGACAATTACAGTACTATTGTTTAATCTTAAAAAATAATTAAATATAGCATCGATCGAGTGATTAATTCGAAAATAAGTGCACGTGTTCCTTGCTCAAAAAGCCAAATTTAAATTCACTTTTTTTAATAATAATAAAAATAAAAATTCTAGTTAACAGATGCTTATAACTTACAAGTACAATTAAGAATAGTTATATATTATTGTAAGAAAATTTTTTACATTTAATGCACTAGCCTCACCAAATTCAAGAAAGATCAGACTATTAATTGCAAATTTCCATTTTTATAAATATAATCATCTTAATTAGTGCCAATAGATGTTAATTAACATGTTTTGTAAATTGAAAATATAAAATCCAAGTAATTATGACGTCTTCTAGATAAATATTGCATAAATATAAATTTAGTGCAGGCACGAGTCTCCCCAAAACTAAGATAGAGTTAATTATAATTATCTTATTGACTTAACCATCAAAAGTTATCTAAAGGTTTCATTGGCAATAGGTAATTAATAAATTAAATCTATATTTCAGTTCTCCTTCCCCCAACATAATAATAATAATAATAATAA
>NW_018397260.1:2031399-2037135 GCF_002168275.2 Theobroma umbraticum | reverse complement strand
TTATTATTATTATTATTATTGTCATTATTATTATTATTATTATTTTGTTTTTATTAACATAACAATTAAATTTAGCGAATTCTTTTGCCTAAATTAGGATGACATTAGAAGGCATGTTGCAATAAATTTTAGTTTTAATTACAATTATTTTCATAATATATAGTTTTTTATGCTTTCTTACAAAGACACCACAATTGTTAAAATTTGAGAATTTGATTATAATGGCATAATATTTAAAAGAATCCATGAACTATTCAGAAAAATTCAATTAAGTTTTTATTCTTTTATTGTATTAATCAAGTCCTTATACTTTTATTTTAAATCAAATAAACTCATATAACTAATGATTGACTAATTATTGTTAGTCAAAATGTCATTTGTCATTCTATATTACGAAACGCTAACATAACATGTTGATTTATAATAATAGATGATGAATGTAATAAGAGAATAACAACTTATTTAAACTTTTTTGAATACTTTAGAGTTTTTTTTCAAGTATTATATCTTATAATATTATCAAGTTTGGATCCTTAAGAATAAAAAGTAAGATTTATAATATGAAAGAGAGTCACCCCTTTCATATAATCCAAGGCTTATTGAGTCTTGATATGTACCAAAAAAAAAATAACTTTTTTATCCCATAAAAAGTTTAAAAAATTGTTAAACTATATATATTAGGAATTTTTTTCAAGTATTATGCCTTATAATATTATCAAATTTTGGTCTTAAGAATAAAGAGCAGGGTTTATAATATAAACGAGAGCTAACCCTTTCATATAATTCGAGGCCCATTGAGTCCTGATAAGTACCAAGAAAAAGCCTTTTAATCCCATAAAAGGTTAAAAAGTGTTACAATTTATAGACTTTCAACTACACTTTGCACTCTTTTCATTTCAAGTCTAGTTCTATAAGTTAATCAGAAAATGCTATTAAAGATTATACTTATTGCACAAATTGAAAAAAAAAACTGTTACTGAATTAAACTCGAATTATGCTTCTTGATATGAAAGGAAAATTCTAATTAATAATAATGAAGTCGGCCAGAGTACTTTTTTGTTTGAGAGGGTTGTTTTTTTTTTGGGGGGGGGGGGAGGGGGGGGTGTGGGGGTGTTTGTTATTAAATTGGCAATAAATGAGTTGTAAGTAGAACTAGTTATTTCACTGATTCAAAATTAAATTATCAAAGTGAACATAGAATGAAAAATTCAAACATCTAATTATTATATCTTGACTGAGAGTGGATGCATGGTTACAACATGGTGTAGAAAAAGCAGTTCCTACCAACGATACATAGTTCATAGCTGTTGTTTTAACAACATATAAGAGCATGCATTTTGGAATCTGTTAAAAAGGGTGTTTTAGTCAAAGCGAAACTAAAATTACAGGACGGTAAAAATGAGGAGGAGGAGGAGGATATAGTAGTAAAATACTCAAAAATGAAGAGGAGGAGGTGGAGAAGTAAGGCAGGTAAACATCAAGGAGAAATGGGGCACCCTGTTATTGCTATTACGGGAGGGTGAATGGCACGTAATTGATTTTTGAGAAGACTTGTCACGTTTTCTTATGTATGTATTTTGCTTTTTGTCTTTGCAAAAATAAAAAATAAAAAAGACACTAGTTTTACTGGTTTGTTTTATGTCCCCCAACCCCCCCCGTGGTGCTTTTGCTGGCACAAACTTCTCTCAAGCAGCTGGATTGAGATGCCTAGCTTGCCACTTTCTCACCATTAAATCTCCCCATCTCTCTCTGAATGTGTGTATTTACGCATCACATGGCAGGAAGAAACTGATAGTTTTTTTTGTAAGGAAAATAAAAAAGTACATAGAAAGCTACAGATGCAGACAGAGTAGAATTTATGTGATGTTGAGAACATTGTGCGTGAGAGAATAAAGCATTTTGGGTGCCAAACAGATCCAGGAAGTTATTCAGATTAAGATCTTAGCTTCCTTAAACAGAGGATTCCAAACACGCAATTTTCTTTTCCGGTATACTTTACCAACAAGCTAATTCATTAATTAATTATATAAATAAAACCATCAATGAGTCTGAATATTTTTATCAGTTTAACAGACAGAAACAACAGCTAACAATCTGCGGCTTCTCTGTGCTATCACTTAAGCAAAGAATCTTGGCGCTTGAAAGGAAAAAGGAAAAAAAATAAAATAATCCTCGTCATGTACTCTATCAGAGTTTTTATTCCTAGTTTGCATGGTTTCACCTTTTGTAGCACATAAGTTAGTATATAATAGTGAAAAGGAAAAGATGGGTATAGAACAGTTTTCTAATTTCTACTCTAATTATTGCTTGCTACAAAGTTGAAACCGAGCTGTACATAGGGTGGCAGCTGCAAAAATTTTTCAGAATATGTTACAAATGTTATGTCAATTTGTTCCAAGAAAAAAAAAACAAAGTAATCAAGCACCTCCCACCCTGGTGACATGGCGGGGTTATAGCTGTCTGATCTCACTGAGTAAGCCCATTATTCTGGAAAGTTACATCTCAAAAGGAGGCCGAAGAACGAGGAAGGTTGCTTACCAGGAAGGGCATGTGAATATGGGACTCCCATCATATGTCATCCATGTGGATTAACCATCCAAATTACCTGGCACTAGCTAAGCAATCCCAGGGTTGATTCCATCTAACTTTTTTCAAAAAAAAAAAAGAAAGGAAGAAGAAAAATTCTATAAAATATGTGTGCTAATTTCAATTTTATTGTTCTGATTACAGGTTGATACATGATCAGAATCATAGATGAAAATTTGGGCTCAAGCCCTTTTGATTGTTATCACTAATTACTACTGCGAGGCACTGATGGAAGGCTGGGATCCTTCGATTCTGCAATCTTTTTGAAAATGACTTAATTTCAATTTAACAATTGGTGTAATTAACATCACGAATCTTGGCTTTCTTTCCAACCAGTAAGGTTTGAGCACAATTAATTTAGGCTGAGACTAAAGATCAATCCATTAAAAAGGTTTTTAGTCAACCTTGCTGAGCCTAATTAATGTCAGTAATTTTATACATCATATCCTCCGAAACAGCAAGAAATAAAAATCTGTCAAAATTTCTGTCAAGGCTTCTTTTTGGAATCAGTACAGCTCTGATCAGCAGTGGAAAGTGATTTAGTAGATTTGTCACGTGGTAAAAAAGATGAAAAAACTGGATGAGCAGAGAAGCACGTGCAAGGACGGATGGCAGAGATCGGGGCTGTATTAGTATTACATTGAAGAATCCCAGTATTGATGGTGGCATCCGGCAATGGCCGAGTCCTGATGATTAGATCGAACACTTTGTTGTCGGCATCAAGCTACAATAGGAAATTGTAAGTGATAGATTGATCAAAGGCCTTAATTTGTCAACCTCCACAGTCAAGAGGGCATCTAAAGCTCTGGAACTATTTGCTTGCATTTTTTTGGTTTTGACAGTGGGTAGGTCCTAGCTTGCAGCTGCAATATCTTTCACATTTCATGCGTATTTCATAGAGAATTTCTAGTAAATTTTTTGAGTGGTTTGAATGTTTTTCTAGACGATAGAATTCCTATACATCTTTTAACAAATATTAATCTTTATTACCCACCTTTCTGAAGAGAAGGAGGCTTTTTTAGCAATTAAAATTCAGAGGAAATAAGATTTTTCAATCTCACAAGTCAAGGACAAAATATGTTATATATATGCCAAAAAAGTCATGCATTTGAAGTTAACACCAACCATCTCAAACACAAGACGTTAATTGTTAAGAACAAACTTACTTACTGAATTGTCTCTTCGTTATAGAGAAAAAGAAATTTTTTTAATTATAAAATATATGTAAAATTTATGCACATCTAAAATCAGTAATTTTGTGAAATTTTAATCAAATCAAATAAATATATTTCAAAATATCATTTTTTTTTAAAAAATACTAACAATATATTGTAGAACTCTCAAATCAAACACACCAAGTTTTTAGTTTTACTTATTAATGTATTAGCATAAAATGCTTCAACAACTAGAATATGGAACCTAAATCATTACTCCATGGCGTGATACATGTTGCATTTTATAGGCATGTTTATTTTCTATATATTTATACAAAAAGTCTAATTAATTAAGGAAAATTTAATCAATAAACTAAATAATTAGTAAAGAAAAGAAAAGTTAACATTAATATATAATCTCCTTTTATATATATATAAAAGAGAAACATGGTAGAATTTATATGTTCACTACAAGTCCTGCTTGTACTTCCCTCCGTAGAAGAAAAACAAAACATTTTGGGTCTTGCCCCAATAATTAAGCAAGTCCAGCCCATAACTGAGGGAATGAATTTATAGAAAGCTTAGTCTGATGGGCAAGCCTAGTTAATGAGACAGCCAAAACCCAACCCCGTTAACAGCTCTAATTGAGGGAATGAATTTTGAATTTAAGAATTATTCTTCTTCGTTGAAGTTGGAGTGTAATTATATTATCATTAGATCGTCGTTTCCACCACGAAAATATGTCTGTTAAACAACTATTGCATGCTTGGTCATCTCGCTAGCCGCGACCATCTTTGCTTTCATCTTCACTAGGCCTTTCCACAATGATTCCTCAATTATGTTTAAACCTAAAGATTGGAAAGAAGAAAACAAATTAAAGAGAAAGGGGATTTTAGGAAATCATTGCACTTATTCTGGCCAGCATAGCCCAAGAGAATTATGCAACTTTGTACCAGTCCAAGCCCATAACTACCCTAGCTAGGCTCTGATTTTAGTTTCATACTCCACAATCTCCTTTCTATCCAAAAATTAAAAGATGTTATGAATATTTTGTGAATATCCATTTATGTTATTTATATCTAGATTTGATATAAATCAAATTAGATTATGATATAATCTATCTAATTTTTAAGTGTTATCCTCATCTTATAAAAGGGCTATTTATCTATAAATAGACTCCCTTTAGTTCATTTGTATACACTCTTCAATAAGATTTCTTCTCTCCCCTAAATACTTTCTTTCTTCTCTTTAAGTATTCTTTCAAGTTATTTTTATTTGTTCTTATAAAGTTATTTTTTCATAACACGTTATCAGCACGATCCTCTAATCTCTCACCCTCAAGCTTCATAAACTTGACGATCCTATAATCTTTCACCTTCACCCTCAAGCTTCACAAAGTCTACGATCCTATAATCTCTCACCCTCAAGCTTCACAAAGTCAAAATACAATTTTTCTTTAGGTAATTTTTTTATTGTCATTTTATTGTTTTGCCCAAATTTTACGAATTTCTGATAAATCAATTTTCATTTAGTGTTTTTCATTAGCCAATTAATTATTTTGCTTGCCAATTACAATATTGTGTAATACTAACATTTACGTTCTTCTTTTAAGCTATCACAATATCAAATTTTACAAAGCTTGAATTTGTGGCTCTTGATATTATTAGCAAGAATTATCTATCTTGGATTCTTGATGCTAAAATTCATTTAGATGCTATGGGTCTTGGTGACACAATCAAAGAAGAAAATGAAGCATCCAATCAGGATAAAGCAAAAGCAATGATTTTCCTTCGCCACCATCTTCATGAAGGATTAAAAATTGAGTATCTCACAATAAAAGATCTTTTCGATCTTTGAAAAAACCTAAAGGAAAGATATGACCATCAAAAAACAGTAATCCTACTAAAAGCTCGTTATGATTGGATGCATTTACGATTACAGGATTTTAAAACTCTAAGTGAGTATAACTCAGCATTATATAGAATTAGTTCTAAAC
>NW_018397260.1:2031294-2031389 GCF_002168275.2 Theobroma umbraticum | reverse complement strand
TGGAGAAAAGGTGACTGATGCTGATTTGTTAGAAAAAACATTATCTACTTTTCACACCTCAAATGTGCTCCTGCAGCAGCAATATCGTGAAAAAG
>NW_018397260.1:2030771-2031103 GCF_002168275.2 Theobroma umbraticum | reverse complement strand
CCCTAAAGTGAATGCGACATCATTTAAAAATTCTGATCGTGGTTGTGGTCGTAATCGTGGTCGTAATCATGGACGTGGAAAAGGTCGTCATAATTTTCACAGTCGTGGTGGTTACACAAATTATTATTCTGATAATAGGAATACCCACCAGAAGTGGATGAATAGTGAAGAGATACAAGAAAAGGACAAAAGTGGACAAAGTAAAAGGAATATAGAAAATGTTTGTTATTGATGTGGCATGAAAGGCCATTAGTCACGTACCTGTCGTACACCAAAATATCTTGTTGAACTTTATCAAGCATCACTAAAAGATAAAGGAAAAAACATCGAAA
>NW_018397260.1:2030275-2030446 GCF_002168275.2 Theobroma umbraticum | reverse complement strand
TATATCTATTAGGAAGATTTTTTTTGTGTTTTAATAACAAAGTTTATATTTAATATACTCTTATGTAAGTTTCTTACTATATATAATTTTTATTTTCTTAAAGAAAATATGAATATTCATCTGATTAAACCCAAGATCAATGATGAAGATATATGTCTAATAGATAGTGCT
>NW_018397260.1:2029752-2030265 GCF_002168275.2 Theobroma umbraticum | reverse complement strand
CTATATTTAAAGACAAGAAATATTTTTCTCACTTGACAATGGAAGAAGCTAATGTTAATACAATATCTGGTAGTACAAGATTAATTGAAGGCTCCGGAAGAGTCAATATTTCACTACCTGGAGGAATAAGGTTTATAATAAAAGATGCATTACTTTCTACTAAGTCTTAAAGAAATTTATTAAGCTTTAAAGATATTCGTTTGAATAGATATCATATTGAGACAACAAATGAAAGAGGTACTAAATACCTTTATATTACATCTATTATATCAGGTAAAAAGTGTGTATTAAAAAAATTACCCGCTTTGTCCTCTGAAATGTACTACACAAAAATTAAAATGATTGAAACTTATGCTACAGTAAACCAGAAGTTTACTGATAATTTTAATGTTTGGCATGACCAGTTAGGCCATCCCGGATCAATAATGATGAGAAAAATTATAAAAAATTCATGTGGTCATCCATTGAAAAACTAAAAGATTTTTCAATCTAATGAATTCTTATGTGCTGCAT
>NW_018397260.1:2028381-2029610 GCF_002168275.2 Theobroma umbraticum | reverse complement strand
AATCCCCTGCATTTTTGAAACGTATTCAGGGTGATATATGTGGACCCATACATCTATTATGTGGGCCATTCAGATATTTTATGATTTTGAATGATGCATCAACAAGATGGTCACATGTGTGCTTATTATCAACTCGCAATTTGACATTTACAAGATTACTTGCACAAATAATTCATTTGCGAGCACATTTTTCTTATTATGCAATCAAGACAATTCATCTTGACAATGCCGGTGAATTTACATCTCAAGCTTTTAATGAATATTGCATGTCAATTGGAATAAATGTTCAACAATCTGTTAGTCATGTTCATAGATAAAACGGTCTAGTAGAATCATTTATCAAATGCCTTAAATTGATTGCAAGGCCATTACTTATGAAATCCAAACTCCTAATTTCTGCTTGGGGACATGTCATTTTGCATGCAGCAGCACTTGTACGCATTAGGCCAACAAGTTAACATAAATTCTCCCCTATACAATTGATTTATGGTCAGGAATCAAATATTTCCCATCTAAGAATTTTTGGATATGCAATATATGTTCCAATTGCTCCACCACAACACACAAAGATGGGTCCTCAAAGAAGGTTAGGAATATATATTGGATATGAATCTCCATCTATAATTAAATATCTAGAACCTTCAATAGGAGATTTATTCACTGCAAGATTTGCTGATTGTCATTTTGATGAAACAAGTTTTCCAACATTAAGGGGAGAAAATAAGCAACTGGAAAAGGAAATATCTGGGAATACGTTATCATTATCTGTTATTGATCCTCGCATAACTCAATGTGAACAAAAAGTTCAAAAGATAATTCATTTGCAGAATATAGCAAATCAGTTGCCAGACGCATTTACTGACCTAAAAAGAGTAACTAAATCTCATATACCAGCTGCAAATGCTCCAATTAGAATTGATGTAGGACAATCTAATATTGTTAATGAGTCTAAGACACGCCAGAAGCGTAGAAGACTAATTGGTTCTAAAGATAAAAATCTTCAAAAAAAAGGAGCAAATATTTAAGATAGTCAAGAAGAGGAAACAAAAACTCCAGAAGAGACCCCTAACATAATTCCAGAAAAAATTCAAGTACCTGAAATTAATGAAAAAGAAGAGATCTCAATAAATTATGTCATGATGAGAAAAAGATGAAACCGAAATGAAATAAACGTCGATGATATTTTTGCATACAATGTAGCTCTCAATATTATGAAAAAAAATGAGGAT
>NW_018397260.1:1994137-2028371 GCF_002168275.2 Theobroma umbraticum | reverse complement strand
CATCTATTGAAGAATGTAGATATAGAAGTGATTGGCCAATGTGAAAAGACACAATCAAAGTGGAATTAAATTCACTTGCAAAATGTGAAGTTTTTGGACCTGTAGTCCTTACACCAAATGGTATAAAACCAGTGGGATATAAATGGGTATTTGTACGAAAACGAAATGAGAAGATGAGATTGTGAGATATAAAGCACGACTTGTCGCACAAAGTTTTACCCAAAAACCTAGTATTGATTATGAAGAGACATATTATCCTATGGTGGATGCAATTACATTTTGCTATTTAATTAGTCTGGCAATACATGAAAATCTTGAAATACGTTTGATGGATGTAGTTACAGGCTATTTATATGGCTCACTTGATAATGATATCTATATGAAGATCGCTGAAGGATTTAAGTTGCCTGAAGCACAAAATTTCAATTCTCGAGAGATTTATTCGATCAAATTAAATAAATCTTTATATGGATTAAAACAATCTGGACACATGTGGTATAATTACCTTAGTGAATATTTATCGAAAGAAGGCTATAAAAATGATCCTATATGCCTATGTGTTTTTATAAAAAGATATAGATCTGAATTTGTGATAATTACTGTTTATATTGATGATCTAAACATTATTGAAATTCCTGAAGAATTATTAAAAGCCATGGATTACTTAAAGAAGGAATTTGAGATGAAAGACCTTGGGAAAACAAAGTTTTGTTTGGGACTTCAAATTGAACACTTGACAAATGAAACTTTTGTCTATCAATCTAATTATATAGCAAAGGTGTTAAAATGATTTTATATAGACAAAACACATCCATTGAGTTCACCAATGGTTGTAAGATCATTAGATGTGAAAAAAGACCCTTTCCGACCTCGTGAGGATAATGAAGAACTTCTTAGTCTTGAAGTACCATATCTTAGTGCAATTGGAGCATTAATGTATCTTGCTAGCAATACACGATCTGATATATCATTTGCTATGAATTTATTAGCAAGATATAGTTCTTTTCCAACTCGAAGACATTGGAATGGAATTAAACATATATTTCGATATCTCTGAGAAATAATGGATATGGGCTTATACTATTTAAATGCATCAAAATCAAATTTAATCGGTTATGCAGATGTAGGATATTTATCAGATCCGCACAAAGCTTGATTTCAGATAGGTTATATATTCATATATGGAGGTACAACTATTTCATGGCATTTTGTAAAACAAACTATAGTTGCTGCTTCTTCTAACCATGCAAAAATTTTAGCAATTCATGAAGCAAGTCGTGAATGTGTCTGGTTAAGATCAGTAACTCAACATATTCAAGAAACATGTCATTTACCAACCAAGAAAGAAATTCCAACAACATTTTGTGAGGATAATATTGCCTGCATAGCACAGTTAAAGGAAGAGTACATTAAAGGTGATCGAACAAAACATATTTCGCCAAAATTCTTTTTCACTCATGATCTCCAAGAAACGGGTGATATTAGTGTTCAAAAAATTCGTTCAAGTGATAATCTAGCAAATTTGTTTATTAAAGCCCTTCCTACTGCAACATTCGAAAAGTTGGTACAAAAGATTGGGATGTGCCATTTTAAAGATCTTAAATAATGCAATTGTCAGGGAGAGTAAAATATGCACTGTACTCTTTTTTCCTTCAACAAGTTTTTTCCCATTGGGTTTTCTTGATAAGGTTTTTCATAAGGCAGTATTTCATAAGTGTATTTTTGAATAGAATTATGTACTTTTTTTCCTTCACTTGGATTTTTTTGTCATGAGGTTTTTTCCTTGTAAGGTTTTATGAGGCATATTCTTAATATAATAGATATTCAAGGAAGAGTGTTATGAATATTTTGTGAATATCCACTTATGTTATCTATATATAGATTTAATGTAAATCAGATTAGATTATGATATAATCTATCTAATTTTTAAGTGTTATCCTCATATTGTAAAGGGGTTATTTGTTTATAAATAGGTCCCCTTTAGTTCATTGGTATACACACTTCAATAAGATTTCTTCTTTCCCCTAAATACTTTCTTTCTTCTCTTTAAGTATTCTTTCAAGTTATTTTTATTTGTTCTTATAAAGTTATTTTTTCATAACAAAAGACAATTTATCTAATTAAAAAACTTCAAAACTATTAAAAAATTTTAAATAAATCTTTATACTTTTATTATATTTAATCAAGCCCTTATATTTTTATTTTAAGCCAAATAAGCCGTTACATTTTTATTTTGAGTCAAATAAACCATTATATCTAATAATTAACTTAGTCAAAATGCTATATGTTATTTTATATCACATGACACTGATGTGCTATGTTAAAATATCATAATTGATGATAATATGAGATGTTAATATATCACAATTAATGATGACATAATATGTTAATTTGCCATGATAATATGATCATGTGATTTTTTTCACCTTTCACATCAATACCATGCCAATATAAAATAAAAAATGACATTTAAACTAATGGCAATTAGTCAATCATTAGTCATAGGAGCTTATTGACTCAAAATAAAGATATAGGGACTTGGTTGAATATAATAAAAAAATAAAAACTTGTTTAAATTTTTTAAATAATTTAAAGATTTATTTAAGTATTATGTCAAATTAAGATAGTATAATCTTATTACAGGGAGAGTACTGCTATTGAAAATTAAAATAACATTTTGTAAATGCCCAATGCATTTTGACTTTGATAAAAAGCCCAATTATCCTTCTAGTAAACCAGTTTTAGCTTTAAACATATGTTAATGGGCTAAGGCTAGACAAATTCATGTAAATTATTGTTTTTCGGAAGAGCCAAATTTACTGTCTTTCTAGAAAGTAAATAAACTAGAAATATTAGGAGTTGCTATCATTCCTACTTCTATAAGATAATGTAATTCACATTATATTCTTGTCATTCTTTCTGTTTAAAATAGATTTCTCATTCGACCCTTGATTTCCTAGAGTTCCTTTTAAATAGCTAAGTTTTCTTTTATTTAGAGATATAGGTGTTTGGGATAGAAATATTTATTCAATTTGAGAGGTTCAAGTTTCATTGTCTAATTATAAGAAAACTGACTTTATAAACATCATGGTGGATTCTGGAGCATATATGAGCAATTTTTAGTAACTATATCTCGCTTCTTAAATATAATTATAAATATTTTTCTAGTTGTTTGGATTAATAAAGTTTTGATGCATTTAGATTAGGCCATTCATATTTCGGTATCTTAGTCGTATTGTATAAATATAAGGTATTAACAATTATATAGATGAACAAGAACACGATAATCGTGTTAAAATCAGATAAGTACACATATACATTTAATAATCATGTAACACGACATTACACGACAAACACTTTTATTAAACATGTTGAGTTAAATTTTATACGACACAATGTGATTAAAAAAAAATTAAACAGTTAACATGATTGAATTTTTAAAATGATTAATATATTCAACACAATTAACACTTGTTAACACGACTAAATTAAAATATCTACAATTAAAATATAATTTTATTATTTAAATTTAAAATCAATAATGATAAAAATAATTATAACAAGAGAATAATATCCATCAAATATAATAAAATTCAACATCAATAACATTTATAAATGTCATATCCCATTTTGAAAGATCATGACCGGTGCAAGGATTTAGATGAGTATAGCCTGCTAGACCCAAGCAAGCCTAAAATCATTAAACATAACCATCATTCATCATACACCAAGCATCATCATAAACTTTCCATTATCATGCAAACACATGTGCAACCGCACCATTATTGAATTCACTAATCAACTAGCCCATAAGCATTCAAATAAGCGGATATTTCATAATAAAATGTTTATCCATACACCCATCATGATCACATAGGCTCTCAAGCCATTATGATCAATTCACTTATATGTGTATATAAAATTCATTCAAAGTATAATGCCATAACATGGCTACATCATCACAACAATATCCAACAACTTTATAACAATAAATAATAAAGATCAACTTGTCAATGGAAAATGAACCCATTCTCTAGGCTTCAGGTGGCTACTATATCACCTACTAAGAAAGATCAAATCTCGTTTTTGTGACAAGATATAAAGCTAATCATTGTTAATGGAAACTAACGTGTGAGTCACAAAGACTCCGTGGGTGAATATGGAAAGGGGACAAGCCAAGGGGAAGAGTTTTTGCACAAATTACATCTTTAATGTAAACATGAAACTTGAGATAAATATACTCTATTCTTTACAAATTCTTGTAAATCTAAGTTGTCACAAATCAATCTCATTTTTGTAGTGAAATCAAGGTTTCATAAACTCATAATTCTTTAAGTAACCAAACATTTATACAAAACCTTTAGGAAAAAAAAACTAAGAAGTTGTGTCTTACTTATGGTATCGGATCCTCCTTAAGAGATACTAACACTTAACCATTCAAACCGAAGCTACAAGTAATTTACTCCAATATTTTCGTAAATCATATGAGTTGCTCATACACTAGAGATTCTCCAATGGAATTCAATCACTTAACATCAAGTGATCATCTATCAATCCACATAACTTCACCAGTGTCTTGGAACTCATTTTATCTATTAATCTATCTTAACTATCTTATAGCTTAAAGTTTACTCTACAACTCAATCATTTATTTCAAACATCAAAAGCAACCACAAGAAGCATAACAATAACAAGAGTAATATGCAATCATCATGTATGCAATGGGGATGACTACTTGGTCCTAGCCCATGTCCGGGTGTCCCATGTTTAGGCCACATCAATAAGTGGTACTTTCGCCCCACTTAAGCTATATACATAATTGAGTATAATGGTTCAACACCCTCATCCCTGAATATTGATAACTCTATTACATAGAGTTATTTTGCCACATTTTGGGTACTAAAATAGCTAAGTTCTTAAGTTTTAGGTTTGGATTTAGGTAGTTTTGTTCGCTTTACTTAATTTAGTTTAAATCTTGTTGAGTCAATTTAATTCAAGTTGTTTTAGTTTAATTTTATGTTAAAATGTCTTAAGTTTACCTATTACTGACTTAGTCTCTTGTTTTTGAAGGTTCTCAAATGAAAAAGCCTTAATTGGTGATGAATCAAGCAAGTATGGCAAGTGCTTCTCTCATATATAATGTAGTATTTCGAGCATAATTTTCATTCCAAAAGTCCAATTGAGCCAGTGGAAAGTTAAGAAATAAGTTTACAACTTTCATGTTTATCACTTTACCTAGTTCAGATCAGATCAAGGAGAAAATTGCATCGTAAAAGGATAGATTACAGTAAAATTTGCACAAGGTAGCACAAGGGAACCAAGGCTATGACGCCCAAGGAGCAAGGTCACAATGCTTGGAAGAAATCATCACACCATACATTGACTAGAAAACACAAAGTCGTGATGCCTGCTTGATATCCTAGCATTCAATTTTTTTGAATTTTTTTTAAACTAGGGCTTTAGAGAGCAATTTAAGAGGCCATTTAGAAAGGTTTTTGTAGAGAGAAAGGAGTTGTCAAGAACGGAAGAAAACAAGGAAAAACGAAGAAGATTGAGGATTCAAGATTTGACAAATTTGAGTTTCTCTCTTTACTTTTGTTTTCACTTTCTTTGATTTGTATTGATGGTTGATTTTCTTTAGATAATGTTTTCAGTTGATATTATGAACTAATTTACTTTTTCTAGTATTATGATTGAACTTAAAATGTAATTTGAATACTTTATCTCTCTTTTGCTTATTATTAATGGAATTTAAGTGTTTATTCCAATTTTATGTTTAATGCTTCTATTTGCTTGATCACTAATTAGATTGATTTTGATATCTAAATACAACTTGATGAAAGAAGTTTTGATTAGGCCATGAATGAAATAGCATGTGTTCAAATTCACTTAATTGATTAGGTGATTTGATTTGTATATAGGATAAACATATACTTATATGTCGTATGTAGCTAAGATTAGAACACAAACTTAATCAATCTTTCTTCAGTTGAATTTACATAGATATATAGTAAATTAATTGAAAAAGATATTTTTATAAGAACCTTGACAGAGACTCATAAATAAATTGGAACTTTAGGTTAACAGTTCAATCTACTGAAGTAAGTTTAGAGAAAGAAAGAATATTCAGGTGAAGTATTGAAAGATATTATATTCCTAGGCTTTTTATTAATTAAATTTCTCTAGTAAAGTTTTACCCATAAGCTTTTAGATTTAATTTAGTTATTATTTAGTTTTAGTTTTTCTTTTAATTAATTACTTTAATTCAGTTATTTGAGCAAGATTAAGTTGTATTAATTTTAATATTTAGTAAAAGTTAGGAAAGTTCTCTATGGGATTCGACACTTTACTTACTATTATGTTACTTGTTACGATATGTACACTTGCATGATGAAAATTGACAACAAACATATTGTGAGTGGCATTCAACCTTAACCACACTTTTTTGGTGCCTGCCCTAACTTAAAGTGGATAGTGGTCAAAATCCCCATTATCTTGGATTTTCATTTATAGGATCTATCATCTCTGTAAACTCATTTCTTGACTTTATAATCATGCTCATTAAATTAGTTTGCTATTTAGATCATAGCATACATGGAAACTACATCATATACAACTCATAAGCATGCATTTCAGACCATAGCAGATATTTCATAATCTTTACTATGGGTGGGAATGTCTAAATCTATCAGGCATTTCATTATCATAAACATACATTCCATATTCATTCATAAAGTCAAAGGTGGGAATAACTATATCCACCAAGCATCTATATAACATCATGACATTCATACTCACCATACCATTGAACTCATTTTGATGGAAAACCTTTGAAAGGACTTGTTTCCCCTTATTAAAAACCAATACATAGTAAAATATTTATATATATATAATAGATTCAAAAACTTTTTTGAAAAAATTTGGATATAAACAATTTGATTTAATATTATAAACATAGCTTTCAATTCACACAAGTCAAACAATTTCATAAAATCATGCTTAGCTTTGCATATCAAGATACTTAAAAAGGTGTATCCACTCTCCTTGACAAGAAACATATTTTTCCTAAGCTTTGATTTCACCAAAACCTTGCCTGTTTACGATCTCAAGCTCTAGCAATCACCTAGCACAAAAAATGCTATCCTAAGTTTCCTAGTTTATAGCAAACCCATTTTCGAAACTAGTCGAGCAATTGAATATTCTTCATTTAAATTCCAATAAGCTTTAAAACTTCAAACCATAATAATTTATTTAACAACCTTAAGAATCCTTACCTCAATAACCTTTTTAAAGAGTAAAAACCTCCCAAAATCCTTAGTTTAAAAAAGGATTAATAAGCTAAAATTCGTAGAAAATGAAAAATAGGTTATATCCATGGGTTTTAAGCTTAAAAAGAGAAAAATGTTAACTTCAAATCGATTTGGAAAGCTTAATCCGGGCTAAATGGGGTCTTGAATGGTTGTATGAGGGTTTGGAACTTGTTGGAGAGTGAATGGAGGCTGAAGAAAAGAAAAATGAGAATTAAGGCTCGAGTTAGGGCTTTTATTTTTGCTTGTTGGACCCCATGGATTGACTTTTTTTTTTTTACAAAAATCGACCTTTTTGCTCCAAAGGTTGATTTTTAGATTCTGACTTGCAAGGATCGACTTTTCAACCTTTGGGGGTCAATCTTGGACATTTCTAGAAGCTGATTTCATGTTTTAACCTATACGGATGAACACTTTATCCATCGAAGGTCAATCTTAGAGTGTCCAAAAAGTTTTTTAAGTCTTTTTTTTATAGGTGTTGGTCCTAAATAAATGTGCTAGAGGGGGATGAATAGTACTTTTTAGCTTTTACTAAACTTGATTTCTAATTAGAAGCAAGTAGAAGGTCTATGATGAGAAGTTCGATGTAAGATGAAAGAATGATTTAACAAAGAATGAAAATGAAAAATAAAACAAAGTAGACAATACACAAAAATTTATAGTGATTCGCTCAAAGACCTGCATCCACTACCTTGATTGTTCAAACAATGATTTTTCAAACCAAATCACTATAAACGATGAAATTCCTAAGCTTCTGCCAAGCTTTTACAATGACTTTTCATAGGCTCAGCCATAACCTTTAACAATGGTTTTTCTCGAGATCAACCAAAACCCAAAACTAATTTTTCTAGACTGAGTTAGAATCTATACACTCAAGCAAGCTAACCCAAGCTTGATTAATCCCTTTAGAGTGACTTGCGCACTCTAAGTAATCAAATAGAAAAGAAATAAAGAAGTACCTATGATCACTAACTTGATCTGAATGGTAAAAGATGAAGTGTTTAACTCTATTACAAAGATTAGAGTGAAGTGCAGAAAGTATTCAAAGAGTTTTTGCTATTTTTTAGCTCTTTTTGATCTTAGAAGCCTTCAAAATTGATTCATAGCCATTGGGAGTGCCTTATATACTTGAAAAATCAACTTTGATAGGTGTTAGATAGATTCTGACTGTTGAAAATAGTTTAGGGGCAATTCTAGTAGTTAATCTGTCTTCTAGCACTCAAATTTAAATTTTCAGACAGAATGCTCTTAGTCGACTAACATTGCCACTTAGTCGATTAAGTTGTCTTTGTCTCTGAACCCAGTTTCTGGCAGTAGGCTCTTAGTTGACTAACAATACTTCTTAGTCGATTAAGTCATTTTTGTCTCTGAACTCAGTTTTTGGCAGTAAGCTCTTAGTCAACTAACAATGTCACTTGATCGACTAAGTGTTATCTGTTTCACAATCTATTGAATCAGCCAACTTCTCTTTTGAATTTTATCAAGCCAACTCCCTTGATTATCCAATTAAGAGGCTTTTGTTTTATTGCTCAATTGTAACTCCTTATTCTTATTAGTTTTGATATTTGCTTTTCAATGATCAATATATTATTTAACATTTATTTTTATCCTGCACACTCAAGTAGAAAAGTTAGACACAAATGAATGGGAGTGTATTATTATCATCAAAAACTAATGGAGCCAACAGTAGGGATCGACCTTCTTTTCCCTAGGGGTTGATCCTAGCTCCTTCTAAAAGCTTTTCCAAGTACTTTGTATAATGGGGATCGACCATCCCTTCCTTAGGGGTCAATCCTAGGCTTTTCCAATAGCTACTTGATTCCAAATACCTTTAAGGATTGACCCTTCTTGATTAAAGATCAACCCTTCATACTTTAATTTGCAAGAATGTCTTTCTTTGGTTTCATGTTTCTCTGTTCATTCAACTATCATTCTTCCACAATTAAAAAACTATGTGGAGGATAAATATAAAATTCCATAGTTGGGAAAACTCATTCTACAACCCATAAAAAAAAGCTCGATTTGTACATCTCTACTGAAAAAATTCCACTTTACCCTTAGATGAAAAGTGGGGGTTTCACAATAAAGTCCATTGTTAGCATTGGAATATCGTATGTTTTTATTTGACAATATTGTATGATATCATAGTTTTAATGACAAGCATTGAAATTGTCAAAATCATGTTTTTCATCGTCCTAAAGTCATACAAATGTTTGAAAAGTCATTCATGATTAGAAAACATAACAAAACTTTCAAACAACGAGTATTCAGTTGAGAAAAACATAGAGCAAACATGTCTTAGATTGATATTTGATCACAAAGAAGTAAAAAGGAAGATATAGTTGAAGTTGAGTGACCAAATGACAAGGAATCTTGAGGAAACAAAGCTCTAGTTGATCCTAGAATATCTTTAATTGATTTAGTGGTAGAAGAGGTGTGAAAACTCAAAAAGAGAAAGCCTTAGTTGATCCTCCTCTAGTGCTAGTTGATCCTAGCGTAGTAAAGAGTGGAAATTCAAATTTCAAGGAGCTATAGTCAATCCCCCTCAAGCAATAATAGATATTTGAGCAGTAGACACATGGAAATTTCAATTTCAAGGAGTTCCAGTTGATTCCGAAAGCATGGTAAGAAATTCAAAGTTACATGCTCTCGGGAAATGGATTGAGTAGAGAAAGTTTATACTCAACTATGAAAGCCCTAATTTGAGATTTTTGAAGAATATAGTCAATCTTAAGAGCCTTATAGTCAATGCTCAAGTTTAATAATAGTTAGATTTAATTCAAACTTGTGTTTAACAGCTTCAAATCTCCTTGCAAATATAAAAGGTCGATTTTAACTCATTTCGAAGTAAGAAAAGACCTGCAAAACATTTAGAAACCATAGAGAGAAACTTTTACATATTTATTCATTTCTAGACACCATTTTTATCTTCCCTCAAGCATTCAAAGCCTTTCCAGCTCATTCCCTTACAAAATTCTTAAGCTGATATCTGTGAGATTATTTCTTCTCTTTGTTCACCAAAGCTTAAACCTTTAGCACCTAGCCTTTATAAGGCAAATATTTGTACACATATTTGTAAAGGTTTTAACTTAACATTGAAAAGTTCGTGAGGGTTGCAGTTGAGCCCTGTAAAAATTATTGTAAGGGTTATCACTTAATCCCATTAAAAAGTCAGTATAAGGGTTATCGCTTAATCCCATTAAAGAGCTACTGTAAGGGTTATCGCTTGATCTTGTAAAAAAGTTATTGTAAGGGTTATCGCTTGATCCCATTAAAAAGTTAGTGTAAGAGTTATCGCTTAATCTCATAAAAAAGTTATTGTGAGGGTTTTGCTTGATCCCATTAAAAAGCACATTCCTTTAATGGATTTGAAACTCCTTAGTAAGCCAAGGGAGAGGACATAAGCATTTGAGAAAGTTAAGTCTCTATAAAAGTGCTTTTGTCTGTATTTACTTTTATACTTTGTGATTTATTGTTAATATTTGCTTTAAGGAAAAATCACTTGCTTTGCTTTTGACACAAGGAGAAAATTTGCTTTAAAAAGGAATTATTTTTATTGCACTTACAAAGAAATTAAAAAAAATAATTCACCCCCTCTTGGTATTTATTTCATTGAACTTACTACACTAATAATTGATATTAGAGCTAGGTCTCAATTTTGCAAGTTTAATAACCTTGAGTGATCCATTGTAAAAGCTCAAATTATAAAAAAATGGAGGTTATGACAAGCGCACTTGGTGGAAGGCAACCAATCTAAAAGCCTTTCTTTTTGTAGGCATTAACTACCTTTATTGGAAAAAGTGCATCAAAATGTTTATACAATCTATGAATTTAGAAATTTGGAATGTAATATTGAATGGTCCACATGTGCCTTATAAGGAAGTATATACCAAAACAGTGATTGATTAGGCAAGAGTGGAATGATAAAAAAAAGAAATTAGTTCAAATCAATTACAAAGCTTACAACATTCTCCTTTGCTTTCTAGGTGTTAGTGAATTTAAAAAAGTGTCTATGTGTGAGAATGCAAAACAAATTTGAGACACCTTAAAGACTATCTATGAAGGGACTAACAAAGTTAAAGAATCCAAAATTAGATTGCTTACATGTAATTATGAGTTATTTAGAATGAGAGATGATGAGTCCATTATTGAGATGTTTGAGAGATTTATCAACATTGTTGGGAGTTTGAAGGCTTTAAAGAAAGACTTTCCCAATGTCCAGCTTGTAAATAAAATCCTTTATAGCTTACCAAAACCTTAGAGACCCAAAGTAATGGCTATAAGAGAAGCAAGAAACCTTAACAATTTTAAGCTAGAAGAGCTACTGGGATCCCTACTCACCTAGTAAATGACATTAAAACATGCAAGTTAGCTAGGAGAGTCTAAGAAAGTGGGATACTAAAAAAAAAAGGGATAAATCGTAAGTCCATAATTGAAGAGAAAAAAAGAAGCACAAGGAATGAAAGTGAAAATGAGGAAGACATGGCCTTATTAGCTAGGAAGTTCAATAGGTTTATAAGGAAAAACTTTAAAAATAGGAAACTTACAAGAAGGGATATGCCAAAAGAAGAATATAAAAAAGATCATTTGATATGCTATGATTGCAAAAAGCCCAATCACACCAAATATAAATGCCCCAACAAGAAAAACACTTCAAGGAACTTCAAAAAGGGATGAATGATGGCAATTTGGAGTGATAATGATGATTCACAAGATGAAGAAGCTGATGAAATTGAAAACCTCTGTCTCATGGCACTTAACAACTACTAGATATATCCTATTCCTCATGATTTTGATTCTTATGCTCGTAATGAAAATGATTATTTCTTTGATGAGTTGCAAGATACATATGGTGACTTGATATTTGAATTTGGAAAAAAGACCTTGAAATACAAAAACATCATATCTAAAGCTTAAAGTTGAAAATAAAAAATAAGTTAAGACTAATATTAAGCTAGAAAATATCATGAGCGGCATGCAAAATGAAATTTAGTTGTTGAAAAAGAAAGATGATAAGTTGCATGACATATTCTCTAAATTTCAAGGTATCTTACAAAAATTGAATGATATGTTGGAGGTACGAAGGGTTTTCTTTAACAAAGAAGGGTTAGGTTATGATTTCACACGAAAGAAACCAATCTTAAAAATTTATTTGTTAAAGATAATGAAAAGAATAATGGATTTTTTTATTACATTTGTTACATTAAATTTGGACATTCTACTTTATCTTGCCCTTTAAGAGTTGTCTCATAAAGAGATAAAGTTTTTAGGTATACATGGGTTCCAAAAGGAACTAAATCTCCACATGGTAAGATGAAAAAGATTGATGTGGTTCAAAATGAAACCAAGATTACAAATCGTAAAAGACCTAAGAAAATTTCAGTACTAAAAATAAAAGCTTGAATTTCTTTTCGTAGGAGGAGCTCACATCGTACAAGTTAAAAACACAAGAAAGAGGTAAATGACATTTGTTCTTGTGAAATTGAGAACATTCTTGCTAAATAAACAAATTGGTGATGAAAGAAAATGCTTAATGATAATATTCTCTTAATATTTGATGATTTGATTACATTGAAAAAAAAATGGCTTTTTAAATTGTTATTGTTATGTGGCTTAGTGAATTCCTTTAAAATAATTAATTGATATCTTGGACATGCATTAGAACAAATTGATATATACTTTTTGAAACTATGAGTATTTTATACATATATTGAACATTTATCTAAATACTCATACCTTTCTAGTTCTATGAATGCTTGTGTATTAGATTATCATATTGAATATTTATTTTAATACTCATTTATTATATGCCCATGATTTAGCCTTAAATTTTTAGCAATTCTTTGATTTCATGGTCCATTCAAGGGAAAGTAAGACTATGCTATAATGTGATTACCAATTTTATCACTTCTCCTTATTGTGTCATGTACATCTCGTTGGTATTGAGCTAATCGAACTTTAAGGGTGGCTTCATCATTAACCTGGCCTTATGATTCATGAGCAAGTTGAACTCTTTAACAATGATCTTGATGGAAGTTCAACAAATGATGTTCCTCATTATTGGCAATATCTTTCAAATAATATTTTGATCTTGTGCTTAATGATCCCTTAAACTTGTGCTTAAATGATAAAATATGCCATAAATATGCTCCCCATTATGCTTTGTAAATTATGCTTATTGTATTGTATAGTTGATTGTTTGATTTCTATGCTTGCAATTTGTTTGATTTATTAATATATTTATTTATAGATGATGTTTTGATATATCTCTTGATTATTCAATTAATTGTTTACGTGAATATATTTGTGTATATGTATATGTTATCATTTTGTCCTATGTTACATCATGCATTGTGCATAACATAAATGCATACACTGTATATGCAAGTCATCCAATGCTAGGCCTCCTAATCATTCCTCATGATTTTCACAAAATACACTTTGACAAGTTTGAGAATATATCTTTGATTTTTCAAAATATAAGTTGTGATTTGTGACCAATGATTTTTGAAAATTAATTTCAATCTATCATTACATATTTTAGTTTCTCTCTCTAAGGGTTTGTTGTCTAAGTTGATTTCCTCGCACTACAAGCCCACTAAGGTAAGAAGAAGATAGATTTAAGTGTTTGAGGTATTAGTTTATGTTTGAACAGTAGGTTAACAACTTGAAAAATTATATTAGACAAGATTTGGTTATGGCTAGTAATAACCTAGCCTCAAGAGTCAAGATTTATAGTTAAAGTTGTGTTTACGATTTTATGGTTGTTGTTAAAGGGTTTATTAAAGCTCCAAGGATTTAGTTGGGTTGAAGAGTTAGTGTTTTGATTGCATGGTAGTAGACGAATAAATCGAGGCAGGTAGGCATGTTGTTTTAAGTATTTTGATATGTATAAAAATTGAGCATATTTATCAAGTTTGTGCCTTGCATGATTTTTTATGTTGAATCCCATATACATGAAAAATTTAAAATCATTTTTAATGTTTTTTTTTCAAAGAACGTTGTCAAATGTATTTATACTATGTGAATATGAATACTTTGCAATAGTTTTGAATAGGGGGGACAAACCTTTTCAAATGTTTTCCTTTAAATGAATCCTAGATAGTATGGATGATTTGGAATTGTTGCATGGTTGGAGGTATACAAGTGTGGATGAGTGAATGCCCACCTTTATGATAATGCAAGTGTGGATGAATGAATACCCACCTTTATGATAATGCATGTTTGGATGAATAAATACTCACCTTTATGACTATGTAATGAACATAATGTAAGAATATGACTGTTGAGTGATGACCACAAGTTTGAATGAAGACATAAGAGAACATGTGTATGATGATATATGCATGATGATATTGAATTATGGTAAGCTATTAACATGTTGAACACCACACAAATATGTAGCCTGGTCCTGGGGTGTAGTCCATACAACTTATGTTTGAGATAGAGTGGACTATACCATTATCTGTGTTATGTCTTAGATTATGGGGATTGTACCATTATCTGTGTTATGTCATAGATAGTTAGGATTGTACCCTTATCCACATGATATGTCCTTGTGATAAGTTTATCATTATGAATTTATTATGTTTGGAATGGCTAGAATGATGCATAGATTAAACTCCAAGTTACGGACTAGATTTAGTGTTAAGCAATGGCTATTGACATTGTTATGTCAAATTCTATTGAGAACTTATGTTATATCTTTGCTCCTAGAAGTAGGATGAAAGTTGGTATGAAAATATGTTGGAAATTGATCAATTTTTGGGTTTTTATGAATGGAGTACCGATACTTGAAAAACAAGTATCAATACCTAGTAAGTGAAATGCCTCAGGAAGTTTTTTGTGTGAAACGTATCGATACTTCCTCTAAAAGTATTAGTACCTATCATTTAGAAAGCCTTTTGGTTAAAGAGGTATCGATACCTAAGGTACAAAACAACTTATTTCTCCTTTTAAATAGCTTTTCACTTGATTTTAACTTCCTTTTTCCATTCTAAACTTTTATGTGACCTTGATTTCAATTGGAATCTTTTGAACAGATTTGGAAACAACATTATTTCAAAAATTTGATTGAAGCATGATAATTATTCTTAAGTTCATGCTTATTTCAAGATATTAGTGTATTGTAGAAGCTCTTCTCCTTAGCTTGTCCTCTTTCTTGTGCTTGTTCTCTAAGTTTTATAACTCACACCTAAAGATTATTTTGTTTTGTTTTAGATCAGTGGCTTACTTGGCTTGCCACTTTCTGGAGGAATAGCTTAGCTTGTACTTGGTAAGTGTGATAAAGCTTTCCTTCAAGCCTTCTAGTGTCGTTACACTCCATTATAGAGCAAGCCGAGTCGTACCAGTTTATTTACTTTCATGTTGGAAATATGTTGTGTAAATAATAGATTGATGATACTTATGTTTATTTGCTCTTGATATGAGTTGTTCATGTCAAACACCAAAATGGGTGAAAATGACCAGAGATACTTATGGTAATGAGGCCATAGTTGATGATGAGCACGGGGATTATGCCAAACTAAGGATAAATGTGAACCTGTGAATATTTACAGATGATTAAATGTTACATTCATGCTTTCTTGATATATGTCTTATGATTGAAAGGGTGTACAATACATAAATACATACATTGTATATTGTCATGTCCCAATTTCGAGGACATGACTATCATGAGGACTTACATGGATATGACCCATTAGACCCAAGCAAGCCTCCAAAAACAAGTTGTCCATCACTACCAATTAATCAAAACATGGGAGACGCATCTCAACTTGTGTGTGTGTGTGTGTGTGTATATATATATATATATATATATATAATTAAAACCAATTATAAATCATGAGTAATATTCAACATTTCAAAACAATTCACCATGGTTGTATATATTTATCAATATAACTTGTGAGTATGAAACATAGACAATTTTTCAAGCCATACATTGACCAAACTTAAACACTGTTAATATTTACAAACCAACTATCATAAGACTCAATTAGTAAAGTAACATAAAAGGGTAACCACAATCAATTGAGAGCCTCGACAATCACCTACCAAGAGTGATGAAAGGACAACTCTTCAAAATTGCCAACCAAAAACCTATTAATTTAAAAACAAATTAAAATAGAATGTACGTGTGATGAGATATAAATCTCCGTGAGCAAAACTGGAGAGGGATTGAGGGGATTACCTTTATCCTGCACACTTAAATAGTGAAGTTAGACATTAATGAATGAGAAATGTTTTGTTATCATCAAAATCATATGGAGTCAACAATTTTATGAATAAACAAAATATAGTATTTACTCTCATTCAATGAAAGAGTTTTCATTGGTTCACTTATGTCAGTGAGGACTAACTCCAACTTCTAAGTAGCTCTCCACTTTTTTTACTTTAGGAAAAGGTTTTTTAGCCTGCTTACCAAGTTGACAAGTTTCACAAAATTTCTCAAGTTTAGTAATATCAGGTAGGCCTTCAAGAGGTTCCCTTAAGGAGATAAGTGACAATGAACTATAGTTTATATATCCAAGTCATCTATGCCAGAGTTTTGATATATTAGTCTTACCATATGGACCTATCTGTTTAGTGTTAGCTAAGTTCAGAAGGTAATAGTTATTTTGCATTTTAACACTAAACATTTCAGAACCCAAGGATCAAACACAATGCAATGTCCACCTTTGAACAACAAAGCATGATTACTATCAGCTAGTTGTCCCACATTAAGTAAATTCTGACTTGGCTTAAGAACAAAATGCACACTAGCTATGAGTTTAACACCTGATGCAATATCCATAGATAGTACCAATTCCAATAATTCTCAAGAATTCACCATTTTCAATTTTAACTCTAGATCTGAAGTTAGTATCAAGGTTAGTAAATATAGATTAGTTATGTGTAAAATGGATTGAACAGGCACTATCAATCAACTAGATGTTTGACTTTTCAAAACTTCTTCCCATCAAAGTCATAAACAACACTGCTTCAATTTCTTCAATTTGCTCTGCTACAGTTGCTTGATCTAAAGCCCTAGTTTTCTTTTCGTTGTGCACCTTTTCAACATGACCCATTTATTGTCAAGCCTTGCACTTAACATTGGGCTTATGCCAATAATATTTGGTAGTATGATTTCTTCTTTTGCAATTAGGACAAAGAAGGTATTTTTCTGTAACTTTACCTTTCTTTCTTTCATTTGCTTTGATCTTTTTCCATTGTTTTTCTTTGAGCCATTTCCCCTAACTTTCAATCCCTTTGTCTTAACCACTACGGCATTCTTAACAAAGTTTTCTCCCTTGAGTGCTCTTTTCTGCTCTTGGGCTAATATAGCATTGATGAGCTCATTGATAGAAATCCTAGTCATCTTTTAAATCCTCCAAAAATGAGATCTTTGCTTTGAATCTCTCTAAAATTCTGACTAAGATCTTATTAACCACCTGTTTATCACTCAATTCTTCCTCAAGTTGTCTAAGCCGATTCACAAGCTTGAGTAGCTTGTTAGGATAGTCTTGAATGCCTTCTTCTTCCTTTATTTTTAATAGTTCAAACTGTCTTGAAAGGTTCAACATCTGCATAGCCCTTGTTTGGTCATTACCTTAATATTTCCTCTTCAAACTATCCTAGACTCGCTTTAGATCCTCATAGTTCATGATCTTAGCGAAGATGGATTCTGACATTACTGATTGGAGATAGATAATGGCTTTGTATCACTTGGCAATCTCCTCACTATGTTGCTTAACTTGGGCAATAATGGGGTTGGCATGCCTCTACATTAAGATCTCACCAGACTCTACTACATTCCACAAATTAAATGCCTTCAAATAAGAGTGCAATTTAACAGCCCAAAAAGGCTTTAACCATTGTGGTAGGCTAATCCTCTGCCGTAACGAAAATGTAGAAAAGAAAAATGTGTTTTGTTCACTCACTCACCTTTGCAAGCAAAGGATCAGCAAGGCTTTCAGCGAAGTGCACGGGTCAACAAAGGGCAACAAGAGGCGACAAGGGGCAAGGTAGGGCAAGGCAAGGGGTGGGTGATTAGCCTAGGATGGGAAAGATTGAAAATTAAAGGAAAGATTTGGCGAAAAAGTTAGGCATGAAAGCCCAATTATATACTATTTGATATGGACTTCTTGTTAGATAGTTATTATTTCAATAATTATCAAAATAAACTATTTATAAAAGACACACAGGTCAATAATTTCATTTTCAATGCTGGAGTTCAAGTCCTACTATTATCAAATGATATAATATTATATTATTTAATGAACCATTAGTATTAATATACTTATTATAAATTTTATTATATAAACTATAATACATAATACTATTTTGTTGTTTACATGATTTCTATTGTTTATTAGCTGTTAAATAAATATATTATTTGTTAAATATAAATTACATAAATATCAATATATATAAGTTATGTATTTATCTTGTATAGTATATCAAATTAATATATGTTATAATTTTATATGTTAAAAATTTTATATATATAATAATAATTGCTAAACTCTTTCTCTCTCTCTCTCTCTCTCTCTCTATATATATATATATTATATAAACAAAGATAATAATTGATAAATTCATTAAGTGTGTATAATCATATAAGTTAAACTTATTATACATTATATAAATGCTTATATGTAAATTAAATGTATGTATATTACAATTATATATATAGTTATTATATTTAATGCAGGTTTAATATATATATATATAGTTCGTATAATTCATATAATGATATAATTATATAAGTAAAACTTATTATAAGTTATAGTAATACTTATGTAAAAATTAAATATATATAATATATTTATACAAATATATATTTATAACATTTTATATTACAAAATATTATTAAGGTGTAATAAATTAATATACTTTAAGTATATTATTTAATTAAGTTTACTATCAATTCTGCTTAATTTATATTAACTAATATTAGAATGCATCAAGTATTATTATTTTTGTATACCTTATATGGTTATATATTTATATAGTACTCATCAATTCAATTATTAAAATTATAATATGAAACTAATCGTAAAGAATGACGTACTCAAAGTAATATTAAAATTATTTTATATGAATATAATCAATGTAAAACATAATGTTATATTATTTTATTGTATATATATTAATGACACAAATTATATGTTATCATGTTATGTATATATATAGTCCAAAGTTTGTATGACTAACAACTAATTGTAAATAATATATTATAAAACTAAGATAATAATTACTAATAAAGTTATAATGTAATCATAAAAATAAAATTTATTATAAGCTAACATATTAAACATATATGTAATAATTATAGCATATTAATATATATGTAGGATATTTAATATCTCATATATATATGCATTGACTTATAAAGTTATATCATTTAAAATAAATAACAGTTAATTTCATATTAATACAGGTTTATATATAATTAGATATGTATATATATATATATATATAATTTGTATACATATAATAAACTAATCTATTTTAAATATATTATACTAATTATAAGTTTCCTATTTATATATCAGTCTTCTTATAATTTATATTAACTAATATTAGTAAGTATCTAAACTATTAATTATTAGTTTTTGTTTAATATATTATTAGATTTTATCATCTACTTTTATAAAATTAAAAAATTTATTACGTTATTTTTATAAAATTTTTAATTTTATAACATTAATGAATTTGGAACAATTAATTTATAATTTATGATTCAATAAAATTTTCAAAATATTTAAAAAAAATAAGCAAAGGAAAACATATTTAAAATTTTAACATTATAAAACTCAATATATGTATATATATTTAATTTTATTAATATATTTCCTACAAAGGATTAATAAAATTCTATTAAATTTTTTTTAATATATTTAAATAAAAAATTTTTAAAAATAATAATATCGACTGAATTTTCCAATGAAATACTCTATTGAAAAATTTCCGTTGGTAATGTCTTTCTTCAACGGAAAATTTCCTTGAAAAATTTAGAGGGCTTTAAATTTTTTTGACCCCTTAAACTTTTCAGCGGAGTATAATCCGGTTGAAATCAGTTGAAAAGTTTGACGGTAGTAAATTTTTTTAATGCCTTAAACTTTCTGATGGATTTTTAATAGATTATTTTCTGTTGAAAAATTTTAACAAAAATTTGTCGGAAAATTTGATGGGTCAAAAAAATTTTTGGATGAATTTTCAATGGAATTTTTCCAACAAAAAATTTCAATTAAAAATCCATAATCCGTTAAAAAAATTAAAATAAATTTTCGTTAAAATTCTATTGAAAATTCGTCAAAACTTTTCAACAAATTTTTTTTTTTAAGAAAAAACTAGTTTTCTTGTAGTGGGAATTATATATCTCCTTTTCAACAGTATCCACCCTTGCCAACTAGTGCAATGGTTTCTGAGTAATTCACCCAATATTGTTTTGCATATCCTTTGACAACAACCTTGCCTGCTATCTGTTGATGGAACACCTAATTCCTTGGTACAAGCTCTGTCAAAATTTACTGCAGCAGAAACTTAGTTTTGATTTTCTCTTTTGCTACTCCACTGTAGCCTTGGATGAGTACTGCAAGCTGCCATTAAAATACAACGGGAATAGAGGAGGAAAATAGAATAGGGAAAATTCTGCCAGGAATAGTTCATGGAAAATTCTGAAATATTCCTAAAACTCCCGTGAGAATTAGAAAATATTTTCAATTTTGGCAGTGTTCATTCGGAAAAGACTGTGTTGAACAAATAACATCTGTTTTTTTTTAAAAAAACTCAAGGCAAATAAAATAAGAAAAAAAATAATATCTGTTTTTTTAAGTTTGCACTGAAGTCGTTCAAAGAAGGCCTTGAAAAGTGGCACAGATGTAGATTATTCAGAAGAAATTAAAAGATGAAGGAAAGAAAAATAAAAAGCTATTAAAGGCTGCCGGCAAAGCCCAAAGCATTGACTGAAGTCTGAATTCACTACATTGAGGCACTGGTGTACTGTATAATCTGATAAAGTTTAAACAGTGCTTGAACACTGGACAGAGTGGAGATGAATGGGACTAAGGGGTGCAAAGTGTCACAGTAGTGTGCAAAGATTGCATTGACAGTCAATTTCTAAGGAGATTTTAAAGACACGTGGTGGTAGCCCTGATTAGTAAACACTCTTGACGAGGGAGTTGCTATGGAGCAACAGTGTCGAAATACGGGCACGTGCTCATTTCATTTTAGAGGAATGCTGTTCCTGAAGCTGACTCTTCATCAACTTTTTCTAAAATTCTATTTTATTTATATTTTCTGGCAAGCACTCATCTCTGTTTACAATACAAGTACAGAATGATAGCTGAGGGGATGGATCATGTTGTGCGTCTCAATTACTTGACACGCAACTTGAGAGGAATAACTTTTTTTTTTCCAGGGACCAGCTCAAAGAATAGTTATATTTAATGTCAAAGCCTTACTCCCTCAATGATTTCATTTCTATGGTTGTTGTTGTTGTTGCTTTTGGGCCATGTCGATGCCCATTGAATTGACTCCACAGATCTGGCTAGACAAACATTTGTGTGTGCTCCAGCAATGTGATCCTGTTCAATAATTGGGTTCTCGAGGTAAAGATTGTAAGCATTTTAATGTAAGAGAGCGTTAACCAGAGTTTGAGTTGCTAGAAATGAGAAACTACAGTCTGGTAATGGTTCATTCAAATTGTTATGAAAATTACTTAAAAAACAATAAAAATAAAGTTTAAAAAAATCAAGCAAATAGAAAAACACAAGAATTTATGTAATTCGGTTTCTTACTTACGTTCACAGAGTGAAACTATTCTTATATTATTGAGCAATTAAAGTACAATAAATTGATCTCTATGGCTCTCCAAACCAACCCAAGATTCCTTGCACACTCTTTTTCAATAACCTTCCAAGAACACTCACCCAAACCACTCTAGCTCCACATAGAGCAAAAGACAGAGTTATAAAGTATCCTTTCTCTAAGACTCTCAAAGCACTACCTACAATTCTAAAGCTTAGAGATTCACTTTTATAGTATAAAAGTCTAAAGTAGAATGTTATTAGGATTCTATATGGAATAAGAAGTTTAAAACTATATAACTGCTTAATGTTGTACATAAACCAAAATTCTAATTAAATAAGATATAAAATTTTAGTCAACCTAAAACTCAACAAATCTCTTCCTTTGACTTGAATTCAAACTCCTTAAACTTCTTCCACCAGTCGCACCCAATTGTAACTTCTTAACTCCATCTACTTTTCAACACTTTGAACCACTCTCCAAGCACAAAACTTTTCAAAACAATTGATCTTTATAATTACCACGACTACACATACCGAATCAAGCATGGTCCAACACTCGATTCCACAAAACGGCCAATGCACCTGTGTAGCCATCAAGTCAATGGCACTAATTGACTTCGAAAAGGGACCTCGACGACCCTTCCAATTCACCATTAGCAAGATTTTTCGTCCTTTCACCATCGTTTACATCATGGGAACTTTCATCACCTCCTCGGTAAATGAAATCTCACTTTGGTAGCTACCATCTCCTGTGCACTGTTCCCATCCCTTCGAGGCCTCACATTTTAGACAATATAAGCCATTATACAAATTCCCCCTCATTAGGACCATGTCGCCTTGTGTGACTTTTACCACTCCATCACAAGCAGAATATCCATACCCTTTAGAGTCTAACAGGCTTAATGATATTAGAGTCTTACGCATCTCTAGGACATAGGCCACACCACCCAAAAAGTGCTTAACCCCATTAAACATTTTGAGTTTTACTATTCCAAGACACATGACTTTCACTATTGACTTATTACCTAGAGTCAAATTCCCAACCACCCCTTCTTGAAGTAAATCAAAACAATCCTTTTGATAACATACGTGAGTGGCAGAAATAGAATCTAAATACCAATCAGAATTTGTATCCATATTTTTTGAGATTGTAAGGACATCACAATCATCACCTTCAGCAATGAAAGCACACTCACTTTGTTATCGTTACTTTCATCCCCTTTTGTAGGACAATCCCTTTTAATATGTCTATACCCTTTGCATCGAAAGCACTGAATATTGTTGGATCTAGACTTGCCACCCTTAGATCCCTTATCGGTAGACTTCCTCCTACGAACCTCAGTTACCAATGCCAAGCCACTTGGATCTTTATCCCCTTCCTTACTTTTCTTTCGAGCATCAAGAGACATTAATGTTGTTTGTGCTTGTTCTAACGTTATTGTATCCATCCCACATATTAGAGATTCTACAAAACCTCATAGGAGTCTGGAAGCGAAGCTAGGAACAATAGTGCCTTGTCCTCTTCCTCCACCTTCACATCGAGCTTCTTCAACAGATCAATGATCTTGTCGAATTCATTCATATGCTTCATGAGGTCTCCATTCTCTTTCATCTTTAAGCGATGCAACTTTCGTTAGGTTACAACTTGTTAGAAAGACTTTTCGCCAAATAAATCTTCTTTAACTTTGCCCACAACCTTGGAGTAGAATCCTCATCAATAACATGGTTAAACACGTTATCTCTAATGAAAAGTCAAATAGTGCTCACACACGTTTGCTCCAACTTTACCCATTCAACATCCTTTATGTCATCTGGTTGCCCTTCCTCTTTTCCTAGCAAGGGGAGCATTAAACCTTGTTGTACAAGGAGATCTTTTATCTTTCTCTGCCAATGCGTGAAACTAGTCTTTCCATCAAACTTCTCAATTGAAAAATTTGTAGAATTAGTAACTTTTGACATCCTTGTTGAATCTTGAATTTTACTGAACTCGAAGCTCTGATACTAGTTTGTTATGAAAATTACCCAAGAAACAATAAAGATAAAACTTAGAGAAATCAAGCAAACAGAAAAACACAAGAATTTACGTGGTTCGGCCTCTTGCCTACGTCCACGGAGTGAAACTATTCTTATATTATTGAGAAATTAAAGTATAATAAATTGATCTTTATGGCTCCTCAAACCAACCCAAGATCCCTTGCACACTCTTTCTCAATAACCTCCTAAGAACACTCATTTAAATCACTCTAGCTCCACCTAGAGCAAAAGACAGAGTTACAAAGTGTCCTTTCTCTAAGACTTTCAAAGCACTACTTGTAATTCTAAAACCTAGAGATTCACTTTTATAGTATAAAAGTCTAAAGTAGAATGTGATTAGGACTCTATGTGGAATAAGAAGTTTAAAACTATACAACTGCTTAATGTTGTATATAAACCAAAATTCCAATCAAATAAGATATAGAATTCTAATCAACCTAAAACTCAACACAAACTTTAACAACTCTGGGAATCCTTAGATATATGATATTTAGCTTCCATATTATCAAACATGAAATGCAAGTTTATCTGATCCTTGAAACAAATCAGTTCATTACAAGAATTTCAATTCCAATGCTTTCCATGTTTTGTTACCAACTTTAATTTTCTCTCTCGATCAATTTCATTGGTCAGGAAAAAGTTGGTAGTTAGACTTGAACATAGTAATCCACTCAACTTCTCAAGGGACACCAATTCACAAAAGCCATTGCTAAATGATGACTTCATCTAAGGAAGAGTTCATGAAGCAAAGGAACAACATAACATGTTGAAAGATTCATAATCAGAAAGAAAAAAGGGAAGGATTGAAACGATGAAGTTGAATTATTGGAGAAGGAGAGCTTACATTATATTTTTAAATGCTTTTATTGGACCTTTCTATCAAACTTGACAAGAAAAAGTGCAAACCTAACTAAAAGGTAACTGACAGTTTGAGCAAACTTGAAATATTTCATGTTAAAATGTCTAGGCGATATCAGACAAGCATTTCACTCTGTGTTATTTTTACCAAAACAAAATCTGGCTTAAAATTTGCCCCTCTATTCAAGCATGGGCTATTAATCAGACCACCATACATTGGTATGTGGTCTTCCATTCAAGTTAGAAGAAGAGGTTGTTGATTTTCATTAACCTAATTTATGCACTATTTTGACCAAATTTTTCCTAATTGAAAATTTCTTATGCTAGTTTCCCTTGCATTCAGGCATTCAATAAAACCCTAACAGATCAGGATTAGGGGAAGTTTAATTATATGAAATTTGGTGATCATCTTAGATCAATGACTAATGATCTTTTCACTTTCTTTAGGATATTGATGTTTGTTCCACAACTTAGACCAACAAACTTTAAGCTGTTTATTTTCTCCAAATAGAGCATTCTCAATACTTTTCCACACTAGAGAATTGGTTAAAAATGGTCATTGGATGACATTGTTATTAGGAAGATAGCAAACACTGGAAGGAGTAGAATGTTGTTGCTGTTGCAAGTGGCGAGAATAGATACACAAGATTTGCTTTGAACACAAATGTGAAATCTTACCTTAAGTAAGAGAATAAGTTAAGAAAATCTCTAGGTGGGCATGCATGTTTCATGTTTTTAATACTTAAAACTAAGTTTTTAAACATAGAAAATTCATGTTTTATTGTATAAAGATGATTTACAAGGATTAATGTAAAAAGGAGTTCAAATAGACAAATTCTTGAGTTTATTTATACTTATTGGAATTTACCCATTGATAGATGTTCTTCATATTTTGATAGATACAACCTCAAAAAAGTTTTTAAGGAAATGAAAGAACATTTATCAATAGATAGCAACCTGAAAGCTTTTTAAGAAAACCCTGAAACCTATCTATCGATAAATGATCTTGATCTATCGATAAATAACGTTGTTTTTAAACAAAATAAAAAAGTAAAAACATATTTTCATACCCCACATTATAAATATGTCATTTTTTTAAAGATTTGTAGCCTTCAACCATTTTTACAATCTACTTTCTAAACCCTAAACTCTCTCAAACCCATTTTAACCCAAATCACCATTTTTGATGATTTTAAGCTCAATTTCGAGTTTTTATGAACAAAATGACATTTTTCAACTTTGAAATCTTGAAATTTGAATTTTCAGAACTAAAAATGTTGTCTTTGTGCCTAAATTTTTTTGTTGATTGCTAAAGTTCAAGATTTTGTGATTTTCCTTAGCATCAAAGCTTATCTAAGTAAAGAAGCTAAAGCTCAAGGTTTTGTGATATTCCTTAATATCAAAGGTTATGTAAGTAAGGATGAAAGTGTAGACACTATTTTTTTTCTTTTTATTTCTACTATTATTATTTTTTTAATTCTATTATTTATTTATTTGAGGAAATCGTGAGGAATAACCTTTCTTGATAAGGACATTTCAAAAATAACTATCAAAATAAATTTAACTATTTTTAGCCATATTTAGTAATGACTTAACAAAAATACCTTTGAAACTATTTCAAATAAATTAAAGCATTCATCACAATTTCTCTCCATTTGTGCTTTCGATTTCTCTCTCTCAACATCCCACTCTTTCTAATTTTATCGATTTCTCTCTTTGACATTCATCTACTATGCTCCCGATTTCTCTCTTCCTCACTTTCAGATTTCTCTTTCCAGCACTTTGAAGACACCAAACGATGGTTTTTAATGTGCTTGAGTGGATGGCTATTTGAAAAATATGATTTTTAGGTATTTTGGATAAAACTAAATAATAGAAATGATCACAGATGTTTGAAATAACTTTTAATTTGATCAATTCGGGATCTAGACACCAATAAACTCAAAATTTTAAAATTTATAAACCTAGGTTTTCAATAAATTTTTTTTTTCGATTGTTAGTCAAAATAGGTATTTTAGATAAGAAAACTTGTGTTTTGATTGATAAAAAGATGTTAGAAACACTTTAATCGGTGTCAAATTGTCAAAAAAATAAAAAGAAAAAAAGAAAGTTGAGAGGATTTGAAGTTTTGGTTTGTAAGTAATAACAACAATTTAGGCATTAACGTGTAACAAAATATTTTTGAACATGGTGTGTAACAACAGTATTTTTTCAACATGGCATGTTATAACAGTATTTGTTTTTCAACATGGCGTGTAACATGTTTTTGTACATGGTGTATAACAATAGTATTTATTTTAACATGACGTGTAACATGTTTTTTTACATGACGTGTAACAATAATATTTTTTTTAACATGATGTGTAACATATTTTTATACATGACGTGACATGTAACAATCTAACCATGATGTGTCATACGTTTTTGTACATGGTATGTAGTATATTTCTGTACATAATGTGTAACATCATGACGTATAATTTCATTAAGGATAATTTTATCCAACTTGGTTAAAAATAGTTAAAATTATAAAAGAGGCTATTTGAGAAATATCTTATTTTTAAGGGTTACTTTTTAAAATGTCCCTTTTTATTTTAATCTGATTATTATTACCATAGATTTTTTATTTGCTATTTTTTTCAATTTTACTTTATTTTCTTTTTTATTTGCAATTGGGTTTCCCTAGTTTTTAGGGATTTTGGGCTTTGCTTGGGACTGCATTAAGAGATTATTGAGCTTAAACAGCAAGCTCAGTGTCTGAGCCTATTAATGAAAATGGGCCTAATGCGATTAAAACTGAGCTAAAATGGATCAAACTAAGGAAATAGGATTGAATCAATAAACCAGGATTAAAGCCAATTAAGATAAAGAACTTCTTGGAAGCATGAAGAACAAAAATAAAATAAAACAAAAAAAGAGAAGAAAAGAAAAAGGAAAAATAGGGTGTGTTGTCACCCTTGTCGAGTCAAACGTAAACATGGCTTCATGATGCTAGCAAAAATAGGTGGCTGCATCCCTAGCATCGAATGGCAGCTATAAAGATACCATTTTCCCAAAATCAAAGCAAGGAAAATCCCTAGAAAAAAAAGTTCCCTAGTAGCAGCCACCAAAAACCTTAAAAACTCTTCTTGAGGAAACCTAGAAACATAGCAACCAGAAAAACCAAACAACCAAAAAATCCTATGTTTAAAAAGCCCTAGCAACTAAAAGCCGTAGAATCCTTTTACTGGCAGTTGAAAACCACAATCAAAAGCAAAAATAATATAAAGCAAAAAAAATGGAAAAGAAAAAGAAAGATAGGTAACAACAGGGGTTTTTAGGTAACAACAGGGGTTTTTCTTTCGGTGGAATTTTTTTGGTTATTGTTTAGGGGTATTCGACCAGCTGTAGAAACAATAATAAGAGATGGCTATCGATCGGCTTTGAGAGGGTTTGAAAGTTTGAAGGGCTAAGGTTTCATTTGAGAGAAACGAGAGATTTTGAGTAGAGAGAAAGAAGAGTGCCGTCGAGTAGAGAGAAAAAGTGAGGAGGGAAAATGAGGGAAGAGGGAGAAAAGAGGGCTTTTATACTTAAGGTTTAATGATTAATAAACGTTGTCGTTTTGGGGAAGGAAAGAAAAGCAAGTTTGAGCCTAAATAGAGTCATTTGAAGTGGCCTTTGAAACCCTAAACAGTGCATTTTGAAAGAGATTTGGTGGGCTAGTGCAGTAGTCCCGCTTTCTTCCTCACTAGTTGTCTTAGGGTAATCCTAGCCCAAGAAAGAAACAATCTTCTCTTTAATCCATTTGTGAAACTATTTGGGTTGAGCTTATTGGGCTGATTTATTTTATTTAAGTAGAAATTTGTTGCTACAAATATATGATTAATCCAAATAAGATGGAAAAATATTAAAAAAAAATTTATATAATGTTTTAGAGCAGAAAAAAATGAAAGAAAATAATAATAAATATAAAAGCACAAAATTATAAAAAGAGATATAGATAAATATTTGATAATAAAATAATAGATTTAGTTAGATAGAATAGGTATATATATAGAAAATAAGGAGAATATAGAGAAAAATTATATGATATTATGTTAAGAATTTCGACTTAAAAAAAACAGACCATTCCAAATAGACGATATATAAATGTTTAGGTTTAGATAGGTAAATACATAAAAAGAAAATAGATGGTAATAGGTTTAGGTAGAAAGTTATAAAAAAATAAATAAGAATTTAGTACTAAAAGAAAATAATTTAAATAAGAAAGAATAGGAAAATGCTTAGTTGTAGAGAAATGAGTTTAGATAGATGAAAAATATAACAAATAATGAAATATTTAGTTTTAAGAAAGGGTAGGCTAAGTAGAAAAAAATAGATTTAAAACTATATTTATTTGGTCATAAAAGATAAAATATACTAAAAAAATAGAAAAGGTATTTATTCATAGAAAGGAAGATTAAGTAAAATATACATGTATGTAATAATAGGGTGGAATACTTGATTATAAAAAATAGATGTAGGTAGAAAGTAGACATTTATATCCAAGTACTAAAAAAATAATAACAAAATGTATATTTGGGATCAACATTAATAGTTAGGGCAGTATATAAGTCTAGTCTAAAAATACTTCAATATTAATAATTATAGGAATAGTACATTATTGTACTGATGATAAAATGTTCATTTAAAGCACGAGAAGTCATAATTCCAAATGAACTTTTTTAGATAAAGGATTTCGATTAAGATCTCACCAGTATGATGGGAGGGTCTTAACTTTGAATCCTGATATTTGCAATTCTAAGTAAATGAAAAACCTATTAACCTAATTACTAACCAAACAAAATATAAAAACAAAGGAAACAAAAAATAATGAAAATATAAATAATAACAAATACAAGAGGGAATATATAAAGTATGTAGTTTTAAAATATAAGATTATATAAAATAAAGATTTCAAGATAATAAATAAATAAATAATGATAATAGAATTTTTAAAGATAGTAAGATTATAATAATAATAAATATCGAGAATAATCAATAGTGGACATAAGAGTTGGTAGTACGTCATGCATTATCATCGCATTTAAATGTCATGGCATATAGACCTTACGTGTGTGAGTCTAAGCTCCGATGATGGGATTTTTCGAAGAAGCTTGCGAAGGCGAGTTCCTTTCAAAAATTTCCTAGGTGAAAGGATACTTTTGGGTCCTACCAGTATGATGGAAGGGCTCAGAGAATGTCCTTAATAAAAGACTTTCGATCATGTTAAGGATTGCATTCATTAAAATATTGCATTTACTTGCGAACAACTATCTTGATGAGGAAATTTATTCGTTAAACTTGCGAAGGTGAGTTTTTCGGATAATTCTCTAAGTGAGAGAATATTCTCAGATCACACCAGAATGATGGCCGAATTCGAGAAATATCATCAATAAAAGGCTTTCATTTGGCATTATCTAGATTTTATGCCATGCATTTTATAATTGCATCATATGCACGTCACACTCGCAACACCGAATAAAATGTTTTAATTTGTTAATAAAATAAAAAATAAACTAAATAAATACTAATTAAGAAAATATAAGAATAGAATCAATGGTTTAGGCTATAGTAGGATAACATATGATTAAATGCTACCATTCATGGAACGGGCATCACGAGGGTACTAATCCTTTCTCCTACGTAATCGTACTTCTGAACCAAACTCTAAAAATTTATAGACCAGTTTATTATTCTTTAGACGGACCTAAAATCAATTTAGGACTCCGTCGAATAGAAAAATTTAGTAGGTGGCCAATTGCACCTAGATAAAAAAAATTGGTAACGACTCCTAAACTTTCTACATCTAGCGGTTAGGTTTTCAGACCTACATGTTACGACAAAAGGATTTATGGGCTCTTAAACATTTATTATGCTAGGTAGCAATGGATTTAAGCTAGAGAATTAGTTTTAGATGAATCTGACTAGTTTTGAAAATGCTTAGAATAGGTATTATGAAATTTTAAATCTAGATATTGATTGTTATGATTGTTGAATCTTAGGAATGGTTGAAACCTCTGAGAAAATCACCAAAGAAAGATTGTGATTAGAGTTAAAGGTTGAATCTCTAATTAGGTGAACGGATACATCTCTTCAAGTATTTTAATATTATAAAGAAGTATGATTTTTAATGCGATGATTTAGTGATGCATGAAGAAGCATTATTTGATGATGTCTTTCAAATGATTGAATGCAAGGGATTTCAATTGGCTTTGAATAAAAGATTTCAAAGGATTTAAATGCAAGTGATTTCTAAATTTGATTTGAAACTATATCCCTTTTAGATGATTGAACGCAAATGTTTTAAAAGTGTTTACGAATGTTCTATGTAAGTAAAAATATCCTACTATGTATTAATTTTCAACAAAGGGGAGATAAACCCGTTTAATGATTTTATTCAAATCTCATTTGATCACTCTGGCTTATGGGCTAGTGTGGGTGAATCAATATGCATTTAATGTTAAGATGGATGATATGATTTGCAATGATAAACATGATGTAGTATGAAAGGTTTGATAGATGCATGAGTTTCATTTATGAGATTATGACATAGATGCCATGAGTTGTATGTGTTGAGAATATCATGTATACTATGGGCTAAGTATGTGAATGATTTACTAGATTATGAAATGCATGCCATGAGATGTATGTCTTGAGATAATTATATACACTATGGGTTGAGCATGATGATGGTTAATGAAAATGTTACATGTTTATGATTTTAGCTAAGGATAGGAACTATCTTAAGCTTAAGAAATCTTATGACATTAGTTGGGATCGATCATTATTCTCTTGGGTTGGACCACTTGAAGATTGTGGATAATGTTGATGTGCCACTCACACAGTTATGCTGATCATTCATATGAGGTGAACCAGATGGTAATAAGGACTTTGTCCATTGTCCTTTTGAGTAAGGTGGGACCACAATCACACAGTGTGCTAGGAAACCCACTATTTGCCAAAATGGGATAGATCCACTCAGTTAGAAATGTTATGATGAATGAGGTTTATGAGCCTAAGTTATGATTGAACAAGTATTATTGATGTGTTTCATGTTTGAATGTTTAGATTGTGAGTGAATGATTATTGATTTGTTCACATTGGATTGTGGTGATAATCGCTTGGTTAGATAAAACCTTAACCTAGGGAATAGTCCCATAAGATAAAAAGACATATGGAATGATTGTGTGTAGAATTTTACTTAGAAAAGTGCGTTATAGGATTGATCTATCGATACTTGAAAGCCATCTATCAATAGATAGAAGGTAGATTCTACAAGAAGTATTCTATGTTCCATCTATCAATAGATTCCCTTTATCTATTGATAAATGCTTGACAAATATGAGTTTTTATGTGTGTTTCAAGGATTTTTCAAAGGCAAATGATTTTCTAAGAATTTTAGAAACTTGTTTTCCATGCAATGTTATTTAAAATGTATTTAAATACCATGTTTCATGAACTATATGGAAATCTTGAAAGGTTTGTGAACGGCAAGTGATTACAAGCTGTGCATGGCTATGAAAAACTCTCCCTCTTGGCTTTTCGCCTTCCTCGTATCCACTCAAAAAGTTTTGTTGATTCACACGTTGTTTTTCCCATTTATGTTTTGTAGATTAGTGATTAGTTTACTACTCGAGTCACAGATACAAGTTTTCGGTTTTTTGCCTTTGGTAAGTGTCTAGTAGTCATTATGCCTAAAGGGTCAATCATGTGCTACTGACAAGTCAATCTTTACTTTATGTTATGTTTTTATATTATGAGCATGTTTATGATGCTGTAGCTAATGATTGGCAATTACTTCATGAATGTTATGGATAAATATATAAAGGTGGCTCGAGAGCCTACATGGATATTTAGGGTGTTGATAAATGTTTATAAGATACTATGCATGGGATTATGGCAATCTAATGATGTATGAGATTATTGCACTTACATTGTTTATATTATGAAATTCTATAATAATGCAATGTTGCCTATGATTACATGTATGTGATTACAATGTACGTGCATGAATTATTGAATGTATGCTCCCACACAAGACTATGAATATTTAATAAATGAATGAAATGAGGCTTGTTTGGGCTTAACGGGCTTAAATCTGTCCGGGTTCATGCATAGGTCATATCTTACCACAAAATAAGATGTGACAACAAATCATGACAACGGGGGATGCTTTAGCATTACATTGGTGGCTTGTAATGGAATGGTACCATTCTTATCTGTGACCAGTAGTTCTGTATTTAAACTGTTGTCAAATTAAAAGAACACATGTCTAATATCTAGAAAAGGACATGAAACCGGCTTCCACCTTTCTGGCATCTTTGCAATAAGGTCAAATGCTCATTTTTAATTAAGAGGATATGCACGGAACCACTGGCTTGTCATACTCACCAGAAAAGCTTGTTTCTTGTTAATGATTTTTCCATAGACTAGTAAATATTACAATGGTTCATGCAGTGGTAAGATATACTTAAAACTGAGACTTAAGTTCAAGATCATAAAATTGGGGGCTGTATCTTATAATAAATTGAAATTTGACAAAGTTTATGATGATTAATTAGATTAAGTAACATTTTAGGCAAAAAATCAGATTAAGTAATGATTTTATTCATCAAAAGCCAAAAGACCGTGGAATATCATGGTGCACGATAATAGTTGCAAGATCTTAACCAGTCTGAATTTTTCTAATGACAAGCAGGCAAGCTATCAGACAAGATTAGTTAGTTATGGACCATCAGGATGTATTTATCGTTCACCTTTTATAGCGCATCATTACTGAAATTTGGGGTACTCGGTGCTTGGAAGTATGCATGACAAGATCAACTCAACGAGGTTAAGTAGTGAAAAACAGACAAGGTTGTAATGGTTAGCTCACTTTCTAGATTTTCCCACATGCCAAGGAACTCTGAACTAGACTTAAAAGCTGCAACCTTGCTAAGAGTATTGATCGATGTGTTAAACATGTCGGAAACATCACGTGGGAAGATCTCTGTGTTAGCAAATGTCAGTATGCCTTATCCTGAATGATACTCAAGAGAAACATTCTTGTGGTTGAAATTTGAGAGCAATCCAGGCTCGAAAGTGCATGGCCATTACCACAAGTTTAAATTTTCAGTCTGTCCTTTAATTTTCTTCTCTAGTCATGCAAAAGGATCTCTGAGAGCCATTGGAATGGATTCTTTCTCTCGACATTAGAATGGATTCTTGTCGGGTAGC